>NC_074671.1:58885620-59031473 GCF_029448725.1 Salvelinus fontinalis
TACTACTGCTACTACTACTACTACTGTTACTGCTGCTGCTACTACTACTACTGCTGCTGTTACTGCTGCTGCTACTACTACTACTGCTGCTGTTACTGCTGCTGCTACTACTACTATTGCTGCTAGTACTACTGCTACTACAACTGCTACTACTACTACTGCTGCTGTTACTGCTGCTGCTACTACTACTACTGCTGCTAGTACTACTGCTACTACAACTGCTACTACTACTACTACATCTCTCTATATCAGTGGAGGCTTCTGAGGGGAAGGCGGCTCATAATAATGTCTGGAACAGAGCAAATGGAATGGCATCAAACACATGGAAACCATTCCGCTCCAGCCATTACCGCGAGCCTGTCCTCCCCAATTAAGGTGCCACCAACCTCCTGTGCTCTCTCTCTCTCTCTCTACACTGAGTGTACAAAACATTAAGGACACCTGCTTTTTCCATGACATAGACTGGCCAGGTGAATCCACTTCAATCAGTGTAGATGAAGGGGAGGAGACGGGTTAAAGAAGGATTTTTAAGTCTTGAGACAATTGAGACATGGTTTGTTTATGTATGCCATTCAGAGGGTGAATTGGCAAGACAAAATATTTAAATGCCTTTGAACAGGGTATGGTAGTCGATTTGTGTCAAGAACTACAACGCTGCTGGGTTTTTCACACTCAACAGTTTCCCGTGTATCAAGAATGGTCCACCACCCAAAGGACATCCAGCCAACTTGACACAAGTTTGGGAAGCATTGGAGTCAACGTGGGCCAGCATCCCTGTGGAAAGCTTTTGACACCTTTTAGAGTCCATGCCCCGATGAATTGAGGCTGTTCTGAGGGCAAAGGGGGGGGGGGGGGGCAACTCAATATTAGGAAGGTGTCCTCAATGTTTTGTACACTCAGTCTATATCTATCTCCCACTCTTAACGTCCTAGACACATCATATAACGCTGAGGTTGGGCGGAAGTTTTGGCAGAATAATGAAAACCTGGCAATTTGTAAACACTCCTGACTATGAACAGAACTCCCTCATGCAGATGAGCCCCAGCTGTGGTAAACTAGTAGACAACTGGTGAGTTCAGACCATCTTCTGGCCACCTTTTTGTACTGCAAGAGCCCTTGAAACAGCCCCATGAACATCATATTTTTTAGGCAAGTCAGTTAAGAACAAATTCTTATTTACAATGACGGCCTAGGAACATGGGTTAACTGCCTTGTTCAGGGGAAGAACGACAGATTTTTACCATATCAGATTGGGGATTCGAACTAGCAACCTTTCATTTATAAGTGTTAAATTCATTTTAAACCGCTCTAACCACTAGGCTACCTGCCGCCCCAAACATGAGGTGAATTCCAAACTGAAAGTGACTTCCTACCTTCTATCCTAGATTACTTGTCCTCTTGAAATGTTCTTGAGGATCATGTTGGGATTTCAATGCATCATATGACAAAAATACAGGACAGTCAGTGGTGATGATAAGAACAGCAGCATGGGAAATACAGTAGCTATGAGATATGTAAAGATATGTACCCTGGCTGCGGTCTATGAACTAGTTCCCCAGGCCTGACTAGAGACATGTGTGGCTACATGACTCCACTCTAGTCACACGAGAGAGCTGACAACGGTACAGATAATCTGTCAGAGAGTTGGTGAGTTACGCAGAAGACTGCCCGTCTGCCTGGCCAGTATCACTTTCAGAGTTGGCCAGCACAACCTGGGGCTAAACTTAACTCTCTCTGTATAGACAAAAGGACGTGTTTGCAAGAGAACGATTGTGTGTTTCGGAGGTTATTGTATCTCGTCCTGGTATGTTTATTCTCCACTGAGACAAGCTGTAATATCTGACCTTGTCTATGAAACTGTATTCTATAATTGCACAGATGCAGGCAGGCAGAGCCCCAAGGCTGGAGTTGGATAAAGAAAGCCTAATTGTTATTATTTTCAAAAGACACATTAACACACACATTTGTTTGGTGGGAAAGCAGGTGGTATGATGAGGGACATCCACATCTGTTGGGTTCATTATGATGAAAAATAAATAATATTGAACTTTTATTGGATCAGGGAGTCCTACTGAGACCAAGGTGTCGTCTACAGATGAGCCTTATGAAATGACTACAGCAGCACTGAGTTCACGTGTGATTACTGTTGTGATCTATTCGTAACACTTTGTATCTTCTAAGGGGGTTGCAAAGGGTTTATGAGTAGTTTATTTAAACAGTTATAACACATTAGTTCAAACTGTGGTTCATTTTCAATAACTGACCCCAATATCTGTTTACGTTTGAGTCATTCGGCAGACGCTCCTATCAGGAGTGACTTACAGTGCATTCATCTTAAGATAGCTAGGTGAGACAACCACATTTTCTGCACTTGCAGAGCCTGTAAACCGTTCCATTTCAGACAACACCTCTTTCAATCCTGTCTTATCTGGCCCTGGTGTTTTGTCTAATACTTCTCCGCTGCTGAAATCTCATCACAACTCCTACACTAAATACATACACTATGTGTATTAAAGAAAACCTTAACACTAAGGAAAAATACTGTTTTGCTACAGTCCACTTCACAAAACAGACAAATCTAGTACAGTACAAGAACGAAGCGGCCCTTACCGTGAAACGCAGACTGTGATCAAATACATTGTAACTTCCAATCACCCACAAGGTCATACTCTGAAGTCTTTCCTCTGGATTATGACTGCATAACAATAACATAGGGCTCTCTCTCACTCCCTTTTTCTCCAGTGTCTAGATAGGCATGGGTAGGAGGCAATATTATTCCATGACAAAACAATGGATAAGAGAGACACAGTGCTCTGCATTGGCAGAGATGGAACCTCCAAATAATACAGGACTTCATTGACACCACTTGCCCACCGGCTCAGGACAGAGAAGGATCTACACTACTTCACCTCATCTACTAGAAGTTTTGGCACAATCAATTGACCCATTTGGTCACCTTACCAATTATTAGACAGGGATATTTGACCTACTTGGATTACTCAAACTCAAAGCACTTTTCCACCTCGATCTACATGCTACACAACCCTCCTCTATAGACTGAAGAGATCTGAAGAAGAGATCTGAACCATGCGGAGTGGTCCTTCTACCGTCCTCTCCTGTGCCCTGCTACTCCTGTGGACCCAGACCCTGACCCAGGCCTGCCAGGGGGACGAGCTGCCTCGTGACGTGGTGTTGGACTGGTTCAAACAGCGCCTCCTGGATGGGTTAGGGCTGGAGCAGCCCCCCGAGCCCCCCCACCAGGCCCCTGGCGGGGGCAGAGAGAGAGCAGAGGTGGGACGAGGTCACCGGAGATCCACCAGGGTAGGGAGGGCAGCCTGGGCACAGGACCACAGGAGGCATCACCAGGAGAGCCATGAGCAGGTCATCCTCTTCCCCAGCTCTGGTGAGTGAGAGTCCATATCCCTCTTTCTCCTTTTCTCAAGCTCTGATGCCCTGTTCCTTTTCCCTTCTCTTTAGTCAATCTCTATTCAATAGTTCACTCCAAAAGTGAAGTTTGTCAGATGTTTTTCTAGACATCAACTGTAGGATATTTGTTTCCCCATCCATTGACCTGGTCTTATTTCCACTGTCTGCCTTGTTTTTCCAGACTCTACCTGTGATAGCTCAGACTCCCCATCAGAGGAGAGAGCCACCAGCCACTTCACCTACTACTTCCAATCCTCACTAGACAACCAGGAGTCTGCCATCACCTCAGCCCATTTCTGGTTCTACGCCGGCGAGGGGGCCAGCAGGAACATCACCCCGCTCTTCCTCCTCACGTCAGACCAGCAGCTCCTCCAGGTGGCTGAGATTCCGGCCAAGACCACCGCTGATGGCTGGACCACCTACCACTTGGAGCACCACCTCCTTACCGCCCTGACCCAAGGCCCCTTCGTACTCCAGGTGCGCTGCCCCGCCTGCGAATGCCATGCAAACGAAGCCGACAAAATGCCATTCCTCCACCTGCACACCCGACCTCACGGCCCAGACCGCTCCCCACGACGAGCGGCCGCCACCATTCCCTGGTTCCCATCGGCCATCGACCTCCTGATGCGGCCATCGCAGCAGAAGCCAGAGTACAGCGACTGTCAGCGCGAGATGATCAACATCTCGTTCCAGGAGCTGGGCTGGGACAACTGGATCGTTCACCCGAAGGTTCTCAACTTCTACTACTGTCATGGCACCTGCTCGACTTTGGACCGCACCACTGCTATGCTGGGGATCAAGCAGTGCTGCGCGCCGGTCCCCGGGACCATGAAGTCACTACGGTTCACCACTACGTCTGACGGAGGGTACTCCTTTAAATACGAGACCCTGCCCAACATCATACCAGAGGAGTGCACCTGTATCTAGGCCTAAAACCTCTGAGATGGGCTCAGTTTTTCCAAGTAAGATCAATAGTTATGCTGGTGTAATCTAGGCCAGGGCAACGGTCTTTGGAAAGCACCTATGCTAGACCTATAACTGATAGGCCTGTATTTGTCATGCACCAAGATTAGAGCAAAATAAATGTTTTTATTGATACAGCTACACAAGATGCATTTTTCATCAAAATAATTTAAGAAACTGAAATGGGTGTGCAGTGTGTTCTTCCTTCATGCCACAAGAGGGCAATGCAGGCTCAGATTAAGGTGTTTTAGAAGTGAAGTACAGAGGTCTACAGTGAAGTAATCATTCCCAACAAAGACATTGCAAAGTCATTTGGTTCAAATATATTTATTAATGTATTTCTATGAAACTAAACTCTACAGTTACAAAAACAATGTAACAAAAACACTCCAAATATTGAAAAAAATATTAGAATGTAATTTTTGTACCCAATTTTAAAAAACGAAAGGAAAAATGAAATGAACACAGCACACAATACGATCGTTTCCAGCTCAACCATTTCAAAAAACCATCACATTATGACACATAAGCAAATGTTGGTGCATTTGCCTCCTTGGAATTCCAGTACGAACATAAAAAAATGTTTCAACAAAACAACTCACCGACTTGCATGAACAAAAGGAACCAGGACAGGAGCAAAATGGCAGGTACAGGAGGACTACAGGAGTTTAAACAGCATGGAAGAACATTTCTAGTCATCACAGGATTCAAGCATTTCCCAGGTATTTATCACATTTGGCCAATTTGTTAGAATGACTAATATACAAGGCTTTAACAATGAGTGGGGTCTCATGGAATGTCAAAACAATTCACTTTTAATGACTAAAACTCTGACAACAGCAGTACAGTTAACAGCCAAGATTAACTTAAAAGCTTTCGTTAAAGAAGTGCACTTCTAGAAAACCCCCCACCACCTTGTATACAACACACATACACGGACGCACGAACATCCTCTTAATGTCTGTGCAAAAGGACATCCCCGCAGGCAAGTGTTCACTGTGGTTCACTCTGTAACCAGCAACAACAAGCCCTGGCATAACAACATGTGCAGTAAATGCTTTTAAGACTTTGTTGAGCCTCGCTCTTAAAATTGGACCGACCGGTAGACTTAGTCAATAGAGAGGAGGGGGGTAAATTAAAGCTTACACTGGATGAGACCGAGTCACCTGACAGAAACTGACCGGAGAACACTTTGGACTGGAATGACTGCGAAACAAATGAAAACAAAAACAGACAAACAAAAACACCTTTGGGCAAAAATAAACGGGGTGTCGACTACATCTAGAAGGCTGTACTTCAGCGACAGGCACTGCCAAAGTAGGGTGTGGGGTTTCGGCAAGCTGAAACTTGAGACTAAAGTATTTGGAGGCTCTCAAGTGGAACGAGTCAGACGCTAAAGGAGATTTGTACTATAGCTTTACGGAAGCATGGGCTGCTTTACATTTCAGTTGTCCCTGGTCCTTAATACTGCAAGGCACTCCATCCCTCACACAACCACACTTTTCAGTCTCTCCGCTGTCTGGCTGTGTTCCCATGTGCTTCCCCATCCGCGGAGGGCCAGTTGGGAAGAGAAAGCAGGCAGGCAGTCGAGCAGGCATTAAGCAGGATTCAGGCATGTACTCCTGAGGGAATAACATGTTAGACAGGAAATGGAGGGATCTCTACTACTTCATGGGAACAAACAGTACTGTGGGGTTATATAGTTTCATGTCATTCTGTACAGTAAGGCAGTCATTCAAAATAGAATAAGGAATCTGGAACAGGTTCAAATAAACACAATGTCTGAAAGTTACATATGGCGCCTTCTTCAATCGCTCTTTTTCTAGGACTGATGAAGCTAGAAACCTTCCGTCATGTTGTTTTGACCCGTTCAGCAGTTGGACCCGTTCACCTCCTTACCTTTCTCGCTGGCCGCCGCCTGTTTCTCCTGAGCGAAGTTGAGTCTGTTCTGCTCTGCAGCCGTGGTGTTGTTCTCGGGACTGCTGCTCCGTGACGGGGACCCCTGGCCCTCCTCGTTCTGGTAGGCCAGGTCCAGGTGCTGCTGGGCCATCTTCAGGTGCTTCCTCAGCCTCTCCAGGTCTCTGTTGGACGCCTCGTCCCCCAGGCTCTCCCTCCCATAGTCCCCCGCCAACGGCTCTCTGAATTCTGCCTTCAGCTTGCCTGACGGGTCCTTCTTCCCCAGGACCGTGTGGTACCCTGGCGGGGCGGTGGGTACATGGCGGGAACTGCAGAGGGACCCCCGGGCCACGGGGGGAAGAGGTGGGGTGGGGTGGCGTCTGGCGCGCCCGCGGAGGGTGTCGCGGACCCCGCCGACCCCCAGATGGAGAATCTCCAGGAGGGTGAGTGTGGTGCAGAGGAGAGAAACCACGTACATGACCAGGAGGAAGATGGTCTTCTCGGTGGGCCGCGAGACGAAGCAGTCCACCGTATGCGGACAGGGAGAGCGCGTGCACACGTAGAAGGGAATCACCTGGAAGCCGTAGAGGACATACTGGCCTAACAGGAAGGCCACCTCGAAGGCGATGCGCGAGATCAGCGAACACACGTACACCTTCATCAGGCCGTCACGCGCGATCCGCCGGCGACCGTCGTGCTTCTTCGCAGAGCCTGGAGATGAGGCAGAGACAAATTAACTCACTGACAGCATGCCACAGGGCAAGTCAAAGAAAAGGGTGTGATCCATAAACAGCTTTAAAGTAAAATAAAAAGTAATTTCCCTGGTGACAAGTTTATAACCAGTGTGAATGAAAAGAGCCAGTTTGTGTGGAGAAGCTGTGCCTCACCCTACCTTCTGTCACCTTCCCTTTGTCCTTCTCCACCTCAATCTCCTCAGTGATCATGGGGTCCTCCTCTCCGTTGTCCTCTGCCTCCTCGTAGTCCCGCTGTGCCCCCCGGGTCACGATGGGCATTCTCTTCTTCCCGGCGCGATGAAGAGGCCGGTACTCAACATCGTCCATGCGGGCGATCTTGTGCATGGCAAAGCCCAAGTACATGATGGTAGGGGTGGTGATCAGGATCACCTGGAGGAGGGAGGGAGTGGATGGTAGACAGGGAATTCACAGTCCCTGAGAGATTGCTTACGAGTACATAAGCAGTTAATGGTTTGTTTGTGTCAAAAGGTTATACATCCCATCTGTTATGGCTACACACACACACACACACACACCTTATAGTTGCTTCACCCTAACTTGAGAAAGCATTTACATATGCTTGCTTGACTCAGTCTCACCTGGAAGATCCAGAAGCGGACGTGTGAGAGCGGAGCGAAGGCGTCGTAGCAGACGTTCTCACACCCGGGCTGCTGCGTGTTGCAGACGAACTTAGCCTGTTCATCGTAGTAGATGGTCTCGCCCCCCACGGCCGTCAGCACGATGCGGAAGATGATGAGCACAGTCAGCCAGATCTTCCCCACGAACGTGCTGTGGTTGGAGATCTCATCCAGGAGACGCGTCAGGAAGCTCCAGCTCATGATGAGGCCTCAGCAGACACCTGGCCAGGAGCCCTCTCAGCTCTGGGGGGAGAGGTGATGTTATTTTCAGTGTGGCATTTACCTGAAAAAGCCGTTTCTGGGGCTCCTGGCTCATCTTCACATTTTCAAGCAGAGAAAGAACATCCTGATCATCATGTCAGTTATGGGGGGGGGGGGGTTGGACGAGTGTTAGGAGCAAAAGGGTAAGCTTCTTAAAACACACATCTCAGGTCAACACACCAACTATCAAGGTAAAACTAATTATGCCATTCAAGTGAAGAGACGTCAGCAGAAGGAACTGGCTGCCTCCTGTACGGCGATATCGACACTAGAACTCCTGTCCAGATCCATCGACACACTAGACTGTAGATCAGAGAAAACCACCATGCGATACACACGTGTGGATGTGTCACCCTGGGAGAGGTACAGATATAAAACCAAGCCATCCATACTACAAAGTGCTAATACAGTCAATCATAACGTAGTATTACGCTTCTAATATTTTAGTTACTGTGTGAACTACAAGGTGCACTGCTGGAGATTCACGTGAAATGTTTGATTCTTTACCACGATTCAACCAAGCCTGGCTCTTCAGTTAAACCAAAACATCCATATATTCCTTTAAAATCAGATGCTGCTAAACCAGTTCTTATTGACCCCTGAACATGAATTATGAATTGATTTTTTTTTTTAAATGTTTTAAAGGTCTGACTTATGCTACTTCCTATTCCTGAAAGGGAATTTTAATTCCCTTTCTGACATGACAATTAAAAATGGCCTCATTGACCCCACTCTCCAGAAAAACAACACTTGAGCAATATTTGATTTGATCAACAGGGGGCACCACTCCATCCACAAGGTTCATCAATGATGAGCCATACGTGCATAATAGGAGGGCACAGGGAGGGTTGGATGTTGACGCCCACACTCCCAGGTTAAATATTGTTATAGGAACCAGAAGAGCAGGCGCCAGGTGGAACGGTATGACCTAGTGGGAGTACTGTGGTAGAAGTACCACGAGCTGAACGTGTTGCAACGGCCATGTCTCACACCCAGGCTTCAGATCTATGGCCATAGGTTTCCTTGTGAAGGATTTAACAAGTGTGGTTTCTGCTTTCACAATATGCTGTTTGCTCTGATGTAAAAAGGAGGTTCAGTTGGAAGCACATAAAAAAAAGCTAGTTATTTTTATAGACTGAAGTGCTAATGAACCATGTATACTGTCTGGTGGACCGGCCCAACAAAAATAGATTCTTGACAGTTGAAAAAGACCCAACACAGGTCAGTCCATACTGTATCACATGGTACCATAGTGGATTGTGGTTCACACCTACATTCTTACAGCGCCCTGTCATTCCAAACCCCAGCCTGCTCACCACCACCTCTAAAGACTGGGGTCGGCAAGTCACAGCAAGCTGGGACTTCACACTGGGGAGAGAGGTTGGTGCGGGTCAGAAGCAAGGCAGACCAGATGGGAAAGCTTAGCAGCAGCAGGATAGAAAGACAAAGGACTGGAGGGGGTCAGCGCGTAGAGTCACAGTATTTACCAGGACAGTGAATTATGATAGATGAGGAGGCAGGTCAAGATAGAAGCTACTGCAAGGAAATGAATTGTCCCCAGTAAAGTGTGTACAGACATTTCAATGGCATACTGTGTACATAATGAGCTCCAGAAGTATCGGGATAGTGGATTGTTTTGTTGCTTTGACTCTGTACTCCAGGACTTTGGATATGAAATGATACAATGACTGAGATTAAAGTGCAAATGTCATCTTTACTTTTGAGGGTATTATTGGGTGAACCGCTTAGAAATCACAGTACTTTTTGTACATAGCAGCGCAGCCCCCCCCCCCCCCCCATTTAAGGAGAGCAAAAGTAGTAGGACAAATGCGTATTAAAGTAGTAAGAAGTTAAGTATTTGGCCCTACATTCATAGCACGCAATGACTACATCAAGCTTGTGACTCTAGAATTGTGTTGGATGCATTTGCTGTTTGTTTTTGGTTGTTTCAGAATATTTTGTGCCGAATATTAATGAATGGTAAATAGTGTATTGTGCCATTTGAGTCACTTTTTATAAATATGATACGTTTCTAAAGCGCTTCTTTAATGTGGATGCTACCAGGATTACAGAAAAATCCTGAATGAATCGTGAATAATGATGAGAGAGAAAGTTAGACAGAAATATAATGCACATCTGCACTTTAACCTCACAGTCATTGCATCATTTCCAATCCAAAGTGCTGGAGTACAGCAGCAGAAGAAGAAAATGTGCCGCTGTCCCAAATCTTTTAGCACGCACTGTATTTGACATGATGAACCTGTCTAGGAGTGTCCATCTAAAATCAACAGTCATCATTACTCATCTTCATCAATGATCTCCATTTACCTTGCTGACTTTCTAGTTGTTCCAAGAAACAATAACTAGCCCTTCTTTCCCACACTAGTCATCTCTGGATTCAAATATCCCAGAATATATGTGGGTGAGGTGACACGACAAAGTCCTGATCTAGTGCCAGTACCTGAGGGCATACCTCACCAGTCTGCCATCCATAGCATTGCCAGGTCCTCTCAACTTGACCTTTGGGGGGGGGGGGGGGGAAGCTGCCCGCTTTTCCAGAATGGGTGCAGTAGCCAGATTTAACAGGCCTATTTGACAATCCTTCCGTACAACTGAATCAATGACTTTCCTAGTTTACAGCGGCAAATCTGTGGCAATTAACCGTACACATTTTCACTGGACAATGTTTTTGTTCTTAAAGATCACATGAAATGGAAAAAGTAACAACTTGTCTTAGTACAGTATGGGAAATACTTGGAGAAAAAAAACTCTGAACTGTTCACATCTAAAATGTACCTAAATCAAGCCAATCATGATTGAGTTTATAATCGGATATAGTTTAATTGTAGTTTCAAGTAACTTTTAATAATATTCTAATTATAACATTAAAGATGAAATGTTTTGTAGGAAATAAAATCCTATATTCATACAATAAATTTTAGATCATTGGGGCAGAAGTAGAGAACGTAGACAGCTGTCTGGTATCAGACTCTTGACACGGTAACAACATGAGATCAAGTGATCGGCTGGTTAATTCTTCTGGGTTTTTGGTTGCAAGCAAGTTTATTTTAACACACGGGTGCAAGTGATCTCCTGTTAGTAGATATGCAATGAACCCAGCATATTGAACAAGGCTAAACAGAACCTAGATCAGCACTCCTACTCTGAGACACTGTATGAATATGGTCAGTGAAAATCTCCTCAGTGATCTGATACTGGATGCTCTTCTCCATTTCACAGTGTACTTTGAGAACACGACAGCCATTGAAGATGACAGGTATTATCTAGCCATTGTCTAAAACGTCTCAGGATCAGTAGAACATCCAATGTCACATAATGGCCCATGTAATCGACCTGCTCTTCATAACAAAAAACCCGGTCCCAGCAGCCTAAGCATTGTGCAAGAAAGTGGGTCAGCCAGCTTTCTTCTGAACTTCCTTCTGGCTTTGAAAAGCAGTGGGTACAACCTTCCCAATGCGTACCATTTCACCTTTGTCAATTGAGGCCTAGCCCACACCTCACTGGCATGCTACACTGCTCATGCCAGCAAAAGCCATGTGTCTAGTTAAGTTCCTCCAACACATAGGAGAGAATATTAAAACAGGCCAAAGAAACACAGGTACACTATACAGCAAAAAGGCCATCTAGGACTTAAAGTGAAGAGAGATGTAAACAGGTGGGCAGTCAGTGAGTTTGATTAAGCTGAACCACGGTGCACTGGTCTATGGCCCGTGACGTGAACAGCAAAAGGGGTGAGGGAGGAGCGCCGTTCAACCCAAACATGCATGCTGCATCATTCAGAAACATACTTCCTATAAAATACACACTACTGTTCAAAAGTTTGGAGTCACTTAGAAATGTTTTTGTTTTTGAAAGAAAAGCATATTTTTGTCCATTAAAATATCAAATTGATCAGAAATACAATGTAGGCATTGTTAATGTTGTAAATGACTTTTGTAGCTGGAAACAGCTGATTTTTTTTATGGAATATCTGCATAGGCGTACAGAGGCCCATTATAGGCAACCATCACTCCTGTGTTCCAATTATCATTTTAAAAGGCTAATTGATCATTAGAAAACCCGTTGCAATTATGTTAGCACAGCTGAAAACTGTTGTTCTGATTAAAGAAGCAATTAAACTGGCCTTCTTTAGACTAGTTGAGTATCTGGAGCATCAGGATTTGTGGGTTCGATTACAGGCTCAAATGGCCAGAAATAAAGACCTTTCTTCTGAAACTCATCAGTCTACTCTTGTTCTGAGAAATGAAGGCTATTCCATGCGAGAAATTGCCAAGATACTGAAGATCTCGTACAACGCTCTGTACTACTTCCTTCACAGAACCGCGCAAACTGGCTCTAACCAGAAGAGGGACTGGGAGGCCCCGGTGCACAACTGAGCAAAAGGACAAGTACATTAGTGTCAAGTTGCGCAGTTCTGTGAAGGAAGTAGTACACAGCGTTGTACGAGGGTTAGGTTGTCGGTCACATGGGAACCAATAAACCTACAAACGCCAGCTAACACAACATGCCATTGGAACACAGGAGTGATGGTTGCTGATAATGGGCCTCTGTACGCCTATGTAGATATTCCATTAAATCCGCCGTTTCAGGCTACAATAGTGATTTACAACATTAACAATGCCTACATTATATTTCTGATCAATTTGATATTTTAATGGACAAAAATATGCTTTTCTTTCAAAAACAAAAACATTTCTAAGTGACTCCAAACTTTTGAACAGTAGTGTTTGTCTGTTTGTTTTTTTAAACTACACTGAACAAAAATATAAAGGCAACAATTTCAAAGATCTCACGGAGTTACAGTTCATATAAGGAAATCGTTCAATTGAAATAAATTAGGCCCTAATCTATGGATTTCACATGACCGGGAATACAGATATGCATCTGTTGGTCACAGACGCATATGGGCCTCAATACCTCGTCACGGTAACTCTGCATTCAAAATTGCCATCAATAAATGCAATTGTGTTCATTGTCTGTAGCTTATGCCTACCCATACCATAACCCCACCATGGGTCACTTTATTCAAAATGTTGACATCAGCAAACCGCTCGCCAACATGACGCCATTCACGTGGTCTGCGGTTGAGAAGCTGTTTGGACGTACTGCCAAATTCTCGAAAACTGAGGCAGCCTATGGTAGAGAAATTAACATTCAATTCTCTGGCAACAGCTCTGGTAGATATTCCTGCAGTCAGCATTCCAATTGCACGCGCCCCCAAAATATCTATGGCATTGTGTTGTGACAAAACTGAATTTTAGTGGCCTTTTGCCCCCAGCACAAGGTGCACCAGTGTAATGATCATGCCGTATAATCATCTTCTCAATATGCCACACCTGTCAGGTGGATGGATTATCTTGGCAAAGAAGAAATGCTCACTAACAGGGATGTAACATTTGTGCAGAACATTTGAAAGAAATAAGCTTTTTGTGCATATGGAACATTTCTGGCATCTTATGAAACATGGGACCAACACTTTTCATGCCTTTATATTTTTGTTCAGTGTAGTTTATTGGGGAGTCAGATAAAGCATTTATCAAAATCAATAACTTTTGCATGCGAAAACAGAATCCTACTCATTACTCCATGTGTTCACCTACGTCTCCTTTGTTTTGAGACAACTTCAGTGGCCAGAGCTGGGCACCTGGCTCACGCCCAGGTGGCAACCGGTTCCAAGACGAATGTAATCACTTTTCACCCAATGCAAACTTCTTCCACCAAGGCAACCCGGGCCAGATAATCAAATCACCTATCAGTGACAACCTAGGCCTGGCATTTAAAGTAAACCCAAACAGCAAGAGAACACTAGACTAAATGGACCAGTAAAGATGGCCATCTGATAGGCTACATGTGGGTCATATTTGAAAGGTTAACACACAAAAACTGTTGAGAGTGAGGGCAAATATGCCTACTGAACACTTCTCAAGTTCTCAAAATCAACAACTGACCAAGACAGAGTAGCTCATTCTCATCTGGACCAAAGCTCATCCTAGGCTACTGAGCCAGCAAAGGAATTTGGTTAATTACAAGTCAGTGAAGTAAAGACGGGGGGATGGGAGTTGAGCAGTGCAGAAGGCCTGGTAGTGAAGGTATCCGGTCAAGGTACAGCGTGTTAACATTCCTTGGCCTCTAACCAAAAACAGAGATGGCCCATGGTGTAGGCCGAGGGCACATGAATGCTGTCGGTCACACATGGTAACCAATAAACCTACAAACGCCAGTCATTGAACTTCACCATGTCACTCATAGAACGGTGACTGCATGAAATGGACTGTGTAGAAGGCCAATGAGCCGGAGAATTTAGATTAGGCTTGTTAACTCACTCACCATGAAGCGTTTCATTAGCGACTAAATTGGCTACACGCGTGTTAAAATTAACTGCTTAACGAGGGGTTGATTTCTTGATTGATAAAAATAGCTGATTTTAAGATTAAGATGATCAAGATAATGAAGGCTTAAACAAAGTTTGACATCATGGCTGGAAGACGTTTGGTTAAAAAAAAAAAAGTGTGATGGAAAAATCCAAACATTGGCCCGTAACAGTTGTTGATGCACTCAGCTAACAAGATTAGGAAACAACTTGATTCCGAACAACCATTTAATTGTACATTCTGAATTTAGATTAAATGAATACAAAAGTAGCAAACCTAAGCGCCTTGAGTCAAATTGCCCAAGAAAAGCTAAAGATCACACGATTGTAGCTTTGCTGACTGCGCGCACACAACGATGGTAATTTAGGGGACAAAAAAAGTATCGTTAAAGTTTGAGCAAGGATTGATAGGCAACAACTTGTGGAAGGAATAAATTGACACTAGTAAATTAAACTGCGAGTAAAGTTACATTGAGCGTTTGTGAACCTGGTAAAAAACGTCTCAAAGGATTATGGGTCTCCTCGCAAAAACTCACCTTTAAGGCTCAAAACTGTCCTTCTTGTGTTCAGCCTTAATTCCCCTCGTAGCCTCTCCAAATTATCAACAACTGTTCTTTCTCATCCGCGGCTCTTTCATAAACTACAACCCCCTCTTTTTTAACCCATTCGGTGATTTGTGGTACCATGTGACCCCTGCATCCATTTCGGGGCCCCAAGCACATTCATGCAGGACAAAAGAAGCGTCCCGAAATCCCTTTTCTCCTCCTACCATACCTCCACGTAACCCTGCCCCGTTTAGGAGGCCCTTATCTGAAACGTGAGATATACTAGCTGACTAGATACTGTTTGCTGTATACTGTAATTAAGTTATCACAATTTTCGTTGTATCATTTTATTGCTATTCTCAGATTACTTAAACAAAGAAAGTCGGAGATTTATGAAACCAATAGCCTTTTATATCTCTACAATCAAAAAACACAATAGGCAGGGGTAGCTAAGGATCTCCTTTAACTTTATGAGGTAGTTATATTGAGGTAGTTATCCACATGTCACAATGTAGGCTACTTCATCAGGGAAATTAAATATGAGAAATATATATGGGGGGTGTAGAGAGACCATTTAAAGAACACCCAAAATGTGAGCACTCCTTATGTGTGAGGTAGATTCTGCTCCAGCTGCTCCCTGTCTTGTTGGTTGTGTAGATAGGGAGAAAGAGTATGCTATAACAACATGCTCCCTGCTGTCCCTATCACACAGTTGTAGAGCTGGACCAGAACCAGATCAACCCTCAGCTCAACACTGTGAGAGAATGGCTGTGGGATTCCACATCAGCCCAGCTGTGTGCCTATGTCCACTCTAGTTATGTAGCTATGTCTAATATGTAAGTCTACTGGGGAAATGGAATATGCATTTCTGTCACTTGTGTGGTAAATTAACAATATCCTTATTGATAGCACAGGAGGTTGGTGGCACCTTCATTGAGGAGGACGGCTCATGGTAATGTCTGGAGCGGAGTAAGTGGAATGGTATCAAATACATGGTTTCCATGTGTTTGATGCTATTCCATATGCTCCGTTCCAGACATTATGAGCCGTCCTCCCCTGAGCAGCCTCCACTGATTGATAAGATTGTGTATCGTGTGTCATACATAGCAAGATGCCAGTGATTCAACGTCTACAGCATCTTAAACCCAAAAGCATACCTTCCAAGTGAGTTTGATAAAAGTAGAATAGAAAATACCAATCTTGAGTCGAAGCACCTGTTGCTTGAACTCAAGCTTGGTATTTTGGCTGGTCTCCGCGCACATGTTCTCACAATTAAAATGGGCTGTGTGTACACATTCCTCCACTGTTAAAACCTTTAAATTCACATAACAGCTTGCATAGTGGTGCCAACATCCGATGTTTGCCATATATGGTATGGTAATAGACCGGTCCCACTGTAACATCCACAAACCCGGAACCCATCTATCACAGGCTTAATTGCCAATGAAACAAAAACATTGTTTGAAATAACAGGAGACAGATTTAATAGGGTAAGTGCTGCTAGAGTTTATTGGAACAATACAGAGTACCTACGTCAAACATGTGGGCGTCATGCAAGACAAAACAGGTCCGCAAATGTTGTTTACTACAGCTGGTTTATTATGCCATAGGTGTAATAATCAAAAGCATAATCCACTCCTACTGAATCTCTTAAAAACACCCTCCCCACCCTTACAAGAAAATATTGCAGTTTCAAAACTGCAGTAAAAGTGCAGTAACTGCAGTCGACTGAGCTATTTTGGACGGAGTAATTGCAGAATAACTGCAGTTATACTGCACTGTAGCTGCAGTTACACTGCAATATTACTGTAGTAAAAAAAGTGATATTTTGGACGCAGTATTTGCAGCATACTGCAGTTAGACTGCACTTTAACTGCAGTTAAACTGCATTCTGACTGCAATCTTTTTTCTTAAGGGCACTGGGTAAAGACCTCAGTTCAATGTTTAGTTTTGATTTACATTTGGTTGAGTTGTCAACTAATGTGAATTCCACATGAAATCAACAAAGCATGTCACCGTGTTATTAGATTTAAGTTATAGCTTAGAACGAAATTCCCTTGCGCTGATTACTTTTTGCAAATCCAATCGGTTTTCATTTAGATTTATTTTTTGCTAGGTGGAAATAACGTTGATACAACCAGTTTTTGCCCAGTGGGTCTTTAACACGTTTCCTGAACAGAGTCCCATCCCATCTTCACAGCCAGGAAGGGCTCGCTGCCATCAACAAAGCCCTTCCAAAAAATGATTGCAGTTTTGAAACTGCAGTAAAAGTGCAGTAACTGCAGTCGACTGTGATATTTTAGACACAGTAATTGCAGAATAACTGCAGTTACATTGCACAATTACTGCAGAAAAAAAAGTAATTTTGAATGCAGTATTTGCAGCATACTGCAGTTATATTGCACTCTAACTGCAATATTTTTTTCGTGAGGGGGGGTGTATTTACTACTAACAGGTGGTATGTTGACTCTCTCTGGTGTCATTCACAGTGTTCAATAAGGAACTGTTGGTCTTAACTCTGGAAAAACAAACAGGAGAAAGCCCCCTCCCTGCATGGCAGTGACAGCAGGACTGGGACACTGCTGTCTTCTCCCAGGGGTGGGCAACGCTTGAGTAGCATTGCCAGAGTTGTGTCAAGGGCCCCAAGAATTTTGCAGGAAGTGTGTATGTTGTGATATTTAACACTACTATCCCAATCCTTCTCACGCAAGCAGAGAAAATGTCCCCACATCTTCATCTCCATGTGAATGTCAGTCTATCACCTCTGGGTCTTTCAGGCAGTCAGTTGAATTAGTGTCTCCTTTGGGCAACTGTTGATCCGTACAAATGAAGTCTTAACATTTTGACATATGTGCCTGCCAGGTAGATCACCCTGATGTTTTACTTATCTGGTGCTGTGTTCCCTACCATTTGGAACCACTGGGGGGGAAGTAGGACATCAAATAAAAGTTCTTCATTAGCCATGTGGTGGGTTGATTAGTAGAGTTATGTGCATCGCAGATGTTTTATTTCACATTTTAGGCATTTAGCAGACACTTGTTCAGACTGACTTATAGTACCAAGTGCATCTGTTTTCATACTTTTTTCCCCCGTACTGGTCCCCCATGGGAATTGAACCCACAACCCTGGCATTGCAAGCACCATACTCTACTAACTGAGCAAACAAGAACTACTTGAAAACATTGAATCGGTGTGTTCAGGGGTGTGGGAGCTGTGCTTTGGCAAAGTGGGTGGGGTTATATCCTACCTGATTGGCCCCGTCCAGGTGTAACATTGGACGGGGTCACAGTGTCTTGCGATCCCCTCCCTGTCTCAGTCCCCAGGATCTATGCTGCAATAGCCTATGTGCCAGGGGACTAGTCTGTCAGTCTGTCTTGCCTTATCTGATGTGCTGTGTGTTCTTAGGCATGCTCTCTCTATCAGAGGAGGCTGGTGTGAGGCTGCTATAGGACAGGCTCATAAGTTTCCATGTGTTTGGTAGCATTCCATTCTCTAATTCTCCTCCATCTCTCTGTCTCCTGTCCTGGACGACCTGAGTCCTAGGACCATGCCTCAAGACTACCTGGCCTGACGACTCCTGGCTGTTCCTGTCCCGTCCACCTGGTCGTACTGATCCAGTTTGTTCTGCGGTCCTGACTGCTGCTGTTGACCCATGACCTGATTCACCGGCCACTCTCTCATCTCAGAACACCTGGTCATGAAAAGTCAACTGACATTGACTCCCGTGTTGTTGAACTGTTGCCCTCTCTATAGCCACCATGGTTATTATATGACCCTGCTGGTGATCTATAGTCACCATGGTTATTATAATGACCCTGCTGGTGATCTATAGCCACCATGGTTATTATATGACCCTGCTGGTGATCTATAGCCACCATGGTTATTATATGACCCTGCTGATGATATATAGCCACCATGGTTATTATAATGACCCAGCTGGTGATCTATAGCCACCATGGTTTTTATAATGACCCTGCTGGTGATCTATAGCCACCATGGTTATTATATGACCCTGCTGGTGATCTATAGCCACCATGGTTATTATAATGACCCTGCTGGTGACCTATTGCCACCATGGTTATTATAATGACCCTGCTGGTGATCTATAGCCACCATGGTTATTATAATGACCCTGCTGGTGATCTATAGCCACCATGGTTATTATATGACCCTGCTGGTGATATATAGCCACCATGGTTATTATAATGACCCTGCTGGTGATCTATAGCCACCATGGTTATTATTTGACCCTGCTGGTGATCTATAGCCACCATGGTTATTATATGACCCTGCTGGTGATCTATAGCCACCATGGTTATTATATGACCCTGCTGGTGATATATAGCCACCATGGTTATTATAATGACCCTGCTGGTGATCTATAGCCACCATGGTTATTATATGACCCTGCTGGTGATCTATAGCCACCATGGTTATTATATGACCCTGCTGGTGATCTATAGCCACCATGGTTATTATATGACCCTGCTGGTGATCTATAGTCACCATGGTTATTATATAACCCTGCTGGTGATCTATAGCCACCATGGTTATTATATGACCCTGCTGGTGATCTATAGCCACCATGGTTATTATTATGACCCTGCTGGTGATCTATAGCCACCATGGTTATTATATGACCCTGCTGGTGATATATAGCCACCATGGTTATTATAATGACCCTGCTGGTGATCTATAGCCACCATGGTTATTATACGACCCTGCTGGTGATCTATAGCCACCATGGTTATTATATGACCCTGCTGGTGATCTATAGCCACCATGGTTATTATAATGACCCTGCTGGTGATCTATAGCCACCATGGCTATTATATGACCCTGATCTATAGCCACCATGGTTATTATAATGACCCTGCTGGTGATGTATGAATATTTGAACTTCTGGAATGAATGGCCACATGTACTCTTAACTCTCCACTCAGCCCAGCCAGAAGAGAACTGCCGTCCCCTTTGAGCATGGTTACTCTCCAGGTTTCTTCCTAGGTTGCTGCCTTCTAGTGAGTTTTTCCTAGCCGTTGTGCGGATTCTTCTTTGGAGATTTGGTCCTGACCAATCTCTCCCTGAAAGGAAATCATTTAACATCTAGAGGGTTTTAAAGTGCGTCCTTCTTTCCTTCCTTCCTTCCTTCCTTGTGAGCCCTGATATGACAGGAATGGATAGACAGACTATCAGTGTGATGGTTAAGCCTATAAATCTATTTCAAAGCTTCGTGTAACTTTTCAGAATTTGTATTCCTCCTATGAAAAATGTCACTTGGTGTGGAAATGTTCTTGTATTACACAAAATCTTAGGAATTGTCAAATATTTCATTGAAGAACCGCAAGTGTGTCTGATGGGGCAGAAAGTGATGATTATTGGTAGTTGTGTGGCCACGTGGATGACTGGAGGATTAGCGTGACGACGGGGATGGGGGGGGGTGCATTGCTGCGGTTGTGGTTGACGTTGGGCTGACCGTGTGAGAACAATGAAAAACCCCTCTGGAACTACATGCTTACAGAGGGAAACGTAGCTATTGGAACTTTCTCACTGTGAAAATGAAAGAGTTGGACAAACATGTGGAAATACAGTGTCATAAGAGGATGTATTGTACCACAGATATGCATTTTTATTTAAAGTATAAAAAGCTAGTTTTTTATCATTGATTTGCTGACGGTAAATAAATTAAGTGACACACATCTGTTTGTCGTCCACTTCTACACATCTTTTCATCTGTCTACGTCAAAAATAGTATTCACTTGACATTCGCAATATAGTTAAACTGCATTAGAGGTATTAGCATAAGACTACACATTTTAACAGACAGCCACAAACCAACTAACACCTCCCACTTTAAAACAGGTCAGTCAGAACCCTTCCCTTTCACATTCCCTATCATGCGTATTCTGCACTTTTCCCAAGAATACAGAACACAGATACTGTCCCGGTTCATTGCCTTGGCTGCAACTCTTCACTTGGGTTGCCCTTACTTTGGCCTTCAGTTGCCCTTTTCCTTTACATAATCACAGTGCAGAGACATCAAAAGCCCCTGATTAAAAAGAAAATAACTAAGAGGTGTCACGTCAGAGGTGTCTGGAGCGGAGCCTCACGGGATGGCTAGAGAGCCTTGTGTCGAGCGTGTGATGTCACAACTCACTGCTCCAGTCCCCGGACTCCTGATGAAGTTACAGTCCACTGAGCTTCAGAGGAATGGACTAACTTCCTTGATAACACACACACACAATTACCCCCAACTCACATTTTTGCTTACCCCTTTCTCCCTCCTTATCCTGTCCTCACCCCCCTGAGAGAAACACATGATTCCCCCTCACCCCTTTCACATATTCAAGGTGCATTAGAACGTAGCAGGACTGGCAACACCACAAGGCACTCTCCCTGGCTGGCTATACTGGCAGGGTTATAAAATGGACGGGATTCAGATGAGGCGTTAACAGATCAGTGCTTTTGTAAAAGTGACCAAACATCAGGAAATCATAGTTGGCTTTAAACCAGGTAAACATACTGTCCTATTGAGGGACACGTCTGACAGTGAAGAGACAGACAGACCAACACTCATGCAGGTGCACACACACAGTTGGAAGGGTGGGTGTTTTCCCTCAGGCTGGTAGGGTGAGGTTGGTGATGGCGAGTTTGACTCCGAACATGTTCTCCCATTGTGTTCTGACCCAGACCAGCAGGCCCTGCACCAGCTCTGCACTGTCAGAGTGCAACGACCACGTCTTCTCCTCCTTCACTATCTGCACAGGAAACACACAGACACTCATATGCTCAAATTAAATCAAACTTTATTTGCCACATGTGCCGAATACAACAAGTGTAGACTTTACCGTGAAATGCTTACTTACAAGCCCTTAACCAACAGTGCAGTTCAAGAAGAAGAAAATATTTACCAAGTAGACTAAAATAAAAAGGAATAATAAAAAGTAACACAATAACGAGGTTATATACAGAGGGCACCGGTACCGAGTCAGTGTGGAGGCTATATACAGGGGGCACCGGTACTGAGTCAGTGTGGAGGCTATATACAGGGGGCACCGGTACCGAGTCAGTGTGGAGGCTATATACAGGGGGCACCGGTACCGAGTCAGTGTGGAGGCTATATACAGGGGGCACCGGTACCAAGTCAGTGTGGAGGCTATATACAGGGGGCACCGGTACCAAGTCAGTGTGCGGGGGTACAGGCTAGTTGAGGTAATCTGTACATGCAGGTGGTGGCGAAGTGACTATGCATAGGTAACAAACAAACAGCGAGTAGCGGCAGTGTACAAAGGGGAGGGGGGGGGTGTCAATGTAAATTGTCATTGGTGATGTGGACACCAAGGAACTTGAAACTCTTGACCCACTCCCTTACAGCCCCGTCGATGTTGATCGAGGCATGTTCGGCCCGCCTTTTCCTGTAGTCCACAATCAGTTCCTTTGTCTTGCTCACATTGAGAGAGAGGTTGTTGTCCTGGCACCACATTGCCAGTTCTCTGACCTCCTCCCTATAGGCTGTCTCATCGTTGTCGGTGATCAGGCCTACCACTGTTGTGTCGTCAGCAAACATAATGATGGTGTTGGAGTCGTGTTTGGCCACGCAGTCGTGGGTGAACAGGGAATACAGGAGGGGACTAAGTACACACCCCTGAGGGGCCCCAGTGTTAAGGATCAGCGTGGCTGACGTGTTGTTTTCCTACTCTTACCACCTGGGGGCGGCCCGTCAGGAAGTCCAGGATCCAGTTGCAGAGGGAGGTGTTTAGTCCCAGGGTCCTTAGCTTAGTGATGAGCTTCATGGGCACTATGGTGTTGAACGCTGAGCTGTAGTCAATGAATAGCACTCTCACATTGGTGTTCCTTTTGTCCAGGTGAGAAAGGGCAGTGTGGAGTGCGATTGAGATTGCGTCATCTGTGGATCTGTTGGGGTGGTATGCGAATTGGAGTGGGTCTAGGGTGTCCGGGAGGATGCTGTTGATGTTAGCGATGACCAGCCTTTCAAAGCACTTCATGGCTACCGACGTGAGTGCCACGGGGCGGTAATCATTTACCAAATAAAATGTTTTATTTGTCACATACACATGGTTAGCGATGTTAATGCGAGTGTAGCGAAATGCGTGTGCTTCTAGTTCCGACAATGCAGTAATAACCAACGAGTAATCTAACCTAACAATTCCATAACTACTACCTTATACACACAAGTGTAAAGGGATAAAGAATATGTACATAAAGATATATGAATGAGTGATGGTACAGAACGGCATAGGCAAGATGCAGTAGATGGTATCGAGTACAGTATATACATATGAGATGAGTAATGTAGGGTATGTAAACATAAAAGTGCATAGTTTAAAGTGGCTAGTGGTACATGTATTACATAAAGATGGCAAGATGCAGTAGATGATAGAGTTGAGTCAGTATGTTGGCAGCAGCCACTCAATGTTAGTGGTGGCTGTTTAACAATCCGATGGCCTTGAGATAGAAGCTGTTTTTCAGTCTCTCGGTCCCTGCTTTGATGCACCTGTACTGACCTCGCCTTCTGGATGATAGCGGGGTGAACAGGCAGTGGCTCGGGTGGTTGTTGTCCTTGATGATCTTTATGGCCTTCCTGTGACATCGGGTGGTGTAGGTGTCCTGGAGGGCAGGTAGCCCCCAGTGATAAGTTGTGCAGACCTCACTACCCTCTGGAGAGCCTTACGGTTGTGGGCGGAGCAGTTGCCGTACCAGGCAGCGATACAGCCCGACAGGATTCTCTCGATTGTGCATCTGTAGACTTTTGTGAGTGCTTTTGGTGACAAGCCAAATTTATTCAGCCTCCTGAGGTTGAAGAGGCGCTGCTACGCCTTCTTCACAACACTGTCTGTGTGGGTGGACCAATTCAGTTTGTCCGTGATGTGTACGCAGAGGAACTTAAAACTTACTACCCTCTCCACTACTGTCCCGTCGATGTGGATAGGGGGGTGCTCCCTCTGCTGTTTCCTGAAGTCCACAATCATCTCCTTTGTTTTGTTGACGTTGAGTGTGTGAGGTTATTTTCCTGAGACCACACTCCGAGGGCCCTCACCTCCTCCCTGTAGGCCGTCTCGTCGTTGCTGGTAATCAAGCCTACCACTGTAGTGTCGTCCGCAAACTTGATGATTGAGTTGGAGGCGTGCATGGCCACGCAGTCGTGGGTGAACAGGGAGTACAGGAGAGGGCTCAGAACGCACCCCTGTGGGGCCCCAGTGTTGAGGATCAGCGGGGTGGAGATGTTGTTACCTACCCTCAACACCTGGGGGCGGCCCGTCAGGAAGTCCAGTACCCAGTTGCACAGGGCGGGGTCGAGACCCAGGGTCTCGAGCTTGATGACGAGTTTGGAGGGTACTATGGTTTTAAATGCTGAGCTGTAGTCGATGAAAGGCATTCTCACATAGGTATTCCTCTTGTCCAGATGGGTTAAGACAGTGTGCAGTGTGGTTGCGATTGTGTCGTCTGTGGACCTATTGGGGCGGTAAGCAAATTGGAGTGGGTCTAGGGTGTCAGGTAGGGTGGAGGTGATATGGTCCTTGACTAGTCTCTCAAAGCACTTCATGATGACGGAAGTGAGTGCTACGGGGCGGTAGTCGTTTAGCTCAGTTACCTTAGCTTTCTTGGGAACAGGAACAATGGTGGCCCTCTTGAAGCATGTGGGAACAGCAGACTGGGATAAGGATTGATTGAATATGTCCGTAAACACACCAGCCAGCTGGTCTGCGCATGCTCTGAGGACGCGGCTGGGGATGCCGTCTCAGCCTGCAGCCTTGCGAGGGTTAACACGTTTAAATGTTTTACTCACGTCGGCTGCAGTGAAGGAGAGCCCGCAGGTTTTGGTAGCGGGCCGTTTCAGTGGCACTGTATTGTCCTCAAAGCGAGCAAAGAAGTTATTTAGTCTGTCTGGGAGCAAGACATCCTGGTCCGCGACGGGGCTGGTTTTCTTTTTGTAATCCGTGATTGACTGTAGACCCTGCCACATACCTCGTGTCTGAGCCGTTGAATTACAACTCTACTTTGTCTCTATACTGACGCTTAGCTTGTTTGATTGCCTTGCGGAGGGAATAGCTACACTGTTTGTATTCGGTCATGTTTCCGGTCACCTTGCCCTGGTTAAAAGCAGTGGTTCGCGCTTTCAGTTTCGCACGAATGCTGCCATCAATCCACGGTTTCTGGTTTGGGAATGTTTTAGTTGCTGTGGGTACGACATCGCCGATGCACTTTCTAATGAACTCGCTCACCGAATCAGCGTATTCGTCAATGTTGCTGTTGGACGCAATGCGGAACATATCCCAATCCACGTGATCGAAGCAGTCTTGAAGCGTGGAATCAGATTGGTCGGACCAGCGTTGAACAGACCTGAGCGCGGGAGCTTCTTGTTTTAGTTTCTGTCTGTAGGCTGGAAGCAATAAAATGGAGTCGTGGTCAGCTTTTCCGAAAGGAGGTCGGGGGAGGACCTTATATGCGTCGCGGAAGTTAGAATGACAATGATCCAGGGTTTTACTAGCCCTGGTTGCGCAATCGATATGCTGATAGAATTTAGGGAGTCTTGTTTTCAGATTAGCCTTGTTAAAATCCCCAGCTACAATGAATGCAGCCTCAGGATATGTGGTTTCCAGTTTACATAGAGTCAAATATACTTCGTTCAGGGCCATCGATGTGTCTGCTTGGGGGGAATATGTACGGCTGTGATTATAATCGAAGAGAATTCCCTTGGTAGATAATGCGGTCGACATTTGATTGTGAGGAATTCTAAGTCAGGTGAACAGAAGGACTTGAGTTTCTGTATGTTGTTATGATCACACCACGTCTCGTTAATCATAAGGCATACCCCCTGCCCCTCTTCTTACCAGAAAGATGCTTCTGTCGGCGCGATGCGTGAAGAAACCAGCTGGCTGCACCGACTCCGATAGCGTCTCTCGAGTGAGCCATGTTTCCGTGAAGCAAAGAACGTTACAGTCTCTGATGTCTCTCTGGAAGGCAACCCTTGCTCGGATTTCATCAACCTTGTTGTCAAGAGGCTGGACATTGGCGAGTAGTATGCTAGGGAGTGGAGCGCGATGTGCCCGTATCCGGAGCCTGACCAGAAGACCGCTTCGTTTGCCCCTTTTACGGCGTCGTTTTTTAGGTTCGCCGGCTGGGATCAGATCCATTGTCCTGGGTGGAAGGCAAAACACAGGATCCACTTCGGGAAAGTCATATTCCTGGTCGTAATGATGGTGAGTTGACGTTGCTCTTATATTCAGTAGTTCCTCCCGACTGTATGTAATGAAACCTAAGATTAGGCAGGTTACCTTCGCTTCATTGGGCACAGGGACTATGGTGGTCTGCTTGAAACATGTATACGCATACACACACCTATATCATGTGGTTTGGTACATGGCAAAGAATGAGTTGCTGGCAACTTCAAATTTTTGGAAGTGATGGAACAATGCTTGAAAGTATTGATTGTTTGAAATATCTGGGTTTGAGGATAGATTCTGAATGATCTTTTGGATAGCATATAGATTATATTAGAAAAACAACAAACTATACGCCTGGGTTACAATACAGAGTTGTTTTACTGTATCCATTACAAAGACCGTAGTAAACCATCTGCTGCTTCCTGTCCTAGACTATAGTGAAATCTTTCAAATCACAACCAAGACCTTACTTTGAGAATTCGATGTCATAATCTTTGCAGATTCATTCTTGTATATCATTATAAGACATCATTGCACAATGTCTGAATCACTAAATGGACTGTCCCTCCCAAACAGAAGACAACTGCATTAGAACCAATTTATTTCTTAAATGGATCAACTTAAAAAACATGTTTTGTCGTGTTGTGTATATTTATTAAAAGGAACACCCAAATGACAAATCATTTACCTATCAAAATCAGGACATTAAAATCACACATTGAATTTAAGAAAGCCCTTTTTTAAATGTTAAGATCAAAACTGTTTTTTAAACTAATAGAAACATCACCATGTGATGACATTTGTAAATATGTACACTACCGGTCAAAAGGTAAAACACCTACTCATTCAAGGGTTTTTCTTTATTTTTACTATTTCCTAAATTGTAGAATAATAGTGAAGACTCAAAACTATGAAATAACACATATGGAATCATGTAGTAACCAAAAAAAGTGTTAAACAAATCTAAATATATTTTACATTTGAGTTTCTTTAAAGCAGCCACCCTTTGCGTGAATCAGGCCTTCATGGTCGATTCGCGCAAAGAAACCACCACTAAAGGACAGCAATAATAAGAAACACGAGCAATGGACATTAGACCGGTGGAAATCTTTCCTTCAGTCTGATGAGCCCAAATTTAAGATTTTTGGTTCCAACCACCGTGTCTTTGTGAGACGCAGAGTAGGTGAAGGGTTGATCTCGGCGTGTGTGGTTCCCACCGTGAAGCATGGAGGAGGTGGTGTGATGGTGCTTTGCAGGTGATACTGTTGGTGATTTTAGAATTCAAGGCACATTTAACCAGCATGGCTAGCACAGCAATACGCCATCCCATCTGGTTTGAGCTTAGTGGGGCTATCATTTGTTTTTCAACAGGACAATGACCCAACACAACTCCAGGCTGTGTAAGGGCTATTTGACCAAGAAGGAGAGTGATGGAGATTTGCATCAGATGACCTGGCCTCCACAATCACCCAACAACCCAATTGAGATGGTTTGGGATAAGTTGGACCACAGAGCGAAGGAAAAGCAGCCAACAAGTGCTCAGCATATGTGGGAACTCCTTCAAGACGGTTGGAAAAGCATTCCAGGTGAAGCTGGTTGAGAGAATGCCAAGAGTGTGCAAAGCTGTCAAAGGCAATGGGTAGCTACTTTGAAGAATCTCAAATATAAAATATATTTTGATTTGTTTAACACTTTTTTGGTTAATACATGATTCCATGTGTTATTCATAGTTTTGAAATACAATGGAGAAAATAGTAAAAATAAAGAAACCCTTGAATGAGTAGGTGTGTCCAAACTTTTGACTGGTACTGTACATATTACCTCGACTAACCTGTACCCCCGCACATTGACACGGTACCAAAACCCCCTGTATATAGCCTTGTTATTGTTATTTTATAGTGTTGTACATTTTCTTTTTTTACTTTAGTTTATTTAGTAAATATTTTCTTAACTCTTATTTTTCTCATAAAACTGCCTTGTTGGTTAGGGGCTTGTAAGTAAGCATTTCACGGTTGGATTTGGCGCATGTGACAAATAAAATTAGATTTCATTGTTATTAGACAGTAGTTGCCACATTCTTCTTCTTACTAAGTATTGTTTATTTGTTAGTTGTTTTCATCTGGACACTCTTGAAAACAGGATGATGCATCTCAAGAGATTTCATCCTGAAAAATGTCTAATAAAACATACAAAACGTGTGCCCAGCTTTGCTCATGATAGCATTTAGCTTATCCAGCTTACCCTTGAGAACTTGGAAGAAGTCCTTCCTAATTTAAGACCAATCACATGTCTCTTTCCTCCCTCAGTCTCACCTCATCGTAAAGCTTGATGTCCATTCTGCACGGGTCAGACGACCATAGATGGACAGAGCTGACACAGCTGATTGGCTGGGTCTCCTGAACAGTGACCCGCCCACTGCAGGGTTCCCCGTTCTCATTGGCTGATGGGTGGGGCAAGCTCTTGCTCCATTGGTGGTCTTCGTTGAGCAGGTACAGTGTTTCCCGAGTGGCCAGCACTGTCAGAGGGGTCACACTGTCTTCTGGCAGAGAGAACAAATACAACATGCATTTGGATAAATGTTTAAACCCCCTCCCCCCTGTACAGATTATAATCATATACTTGCATCTAAATAGTTGGCTTGTATTGTATTTATCTAACCGGGGGCCTCATGGCACGTCTCAAAGTGTTTAACCGTCTGGTTAACAGACACAGGGAGAGCCATATCAGTGGGACGTCGGTACTGTGGTGAGATAAGACAAAGAGCTCTCATCTCCCCAGCACCCCCACTGGGAAACAGCTGCCTCTCTCTCCCCTCTCCTCTTCTTCATCTCCTCTCAGTGTTGATCTACTCCATTAAACCAGGAAGGAACTGTCCAGCTTTGATCAGTCGACAATCAATCACCAGGGGTATAGGGTGATAAATAAGAGTCCTGCAACACTGGATCTGACTCGACTTTATTTCGATTTTTTTGTTTCACCAGGTAGGCCAGTTGAGAACAGGTTCTCATTTAAAACTGCGACCTGGCCAAGATAAAGCAAAGCAGTGTGACAAAAACAACACAGAGTTACACATGGGATAAACAAACGTACAGTCAATAACACAATGGAAAAGTCTATATACAGTGTGTGCAAATTAAGTAAGATTAGTATATGGGGCTTACCCAAGAAGACTCAAGGTTGTAATCGCAGCCAAAGGTGCTTCAACAAAGTACAGAGTAAAGGATCTGAACACTAATGTAAATGTGATAGAAAAATCTGTATACAGCGTGTGCAAATGAAGTTAGGAGGTAAGGCAATAAATAGGCCAATAGTGGCGAAGTATTTACAATTTAGCAATTTACACTGGAGTGATATGTGCAGATGAGGATGTGCAAGTAGAAATACTGGTGTGCAAAAGAGCAGAAAAACAAAAACAAATATGGGGATGAGGTAGGTAGTTCGTTGGATGGGCTATTTACATATGGGCTGTGTACAGCTGCAGCGATCTGTAAGCTGCTCTGACAACTGACGCTTACAGTTAGACGACAGTGATCTCCTACAGGGAGAGAGAGTCATGCAATACTGGGTCTGACTAGACTACAGTGATCTCCTATAGGGAGAGACAGTGAGAGGACTATGTAGGGAGTGATATACGTAATAGTCCTCCCTCATTCTCCCCACACCAGTCCACTGAAGTCCAGGGATATAAAGTGGCTGGACTCAAATGGTTGGACACTTTCCTATGTCAATGGATATATTACCTATTCAATTCCTCCGGATGTTTAAACCCAGTTTAAAACCCTTCTATTCCTCCATCCTTCTGCTGTTTAAACCCAGTTTTAAACCCTTCTATTCCTCTAACCTCCTGGTGTTTAAACCCAGTTTAAAACAAATCCTCCATCCTCCTGATGTTTAAACACAGTTTAAAACTCTTCAGCAGAGGCAGGTCAGTGCATGCTACAATTACAGTAGTTAACATTCTTTCACCTGCACAGCCCATAGCCTGCAGCCATGCTTGGCTACAGATGCAAAGTCTGCACCCACAGGCTGGGAAAGACACAGATACACTCAATTACACAGAGAAACATTAACATTTACGCATTGCACACACATACATACACGCAAAATGAAAACAATTTCAACGATTTTACTGAGTTACAGTTCATATAAGGAAATCAGTCAATTGAAATAAATTCATTAGGCCCTAATCTATGGATTTCACATGACCGAGCAGGGGCGCAGCCATTTGTGGGCCTGGGAGGGCATAAGCCCACCCACTGGGGTGCCAGACCCACCCACTGGGGTGCCAGACCCACCCACTGGGGAGCCAGGCCCACCCACTGGGGAGCCAGGCCCACCCACTGGGGGCTTTATTACAGACAAAAATACTCCTCAGTTTCATCAGCTGTCTGGGTGGCTGGTCTCAGACGATCCCCAGGTGAAAAAGCCAGATGTGGAGGTCCTGGGCTGGCATGGTTACACGTGGTCTGCAGTTGTGAGGCCGGTTGGACGTACTGCCAAATTCTCTAAAATGGCGTTGGAGGCGGTTTATGGTACAAAAATGAACATTCAATTCTCCTGCAACAGCTCTGATGGCCATTCCTGCAGCCAGCATGCCAATTGCACGCTCCATCATGAGACATCTATGGCATTGTGTTGTGTGACAAAACTGCACATTTTTAGAAGTAGCCTTTTATTGTCCCCAGCACAAGTTGCACATGTGTAATGAGCATGCTACTTCTTAGGGCTAGGCGTCCCGCTTGCGGGACAACTTCCGGTGAAACTGGAGGGCACGCAATTCAAATAAATAATCATACAAATTATTGATATTAAACATTTAGGTACATACAAGTGTCTTATATTGGTTGAAAGCTTAAATTATTTTTAATCTAACTGCAAGGTCCAATTTACAGTAGCCATTACAGCGAAAGCATGCCATGCAATTGTTTGAGGAAGGCACCCCACATCAAAATATCTTTCCACCGGCACAGGTTTCATAAATTCACAAACAGCGATTAAATATTCACTTACCTTTTGAAAATCTTCCTCTGATTTGTCATCCAAAGGGCCCCAGCTATAACATGTAGTGTCGTTTTGTTAGATAAAATCCTTCTTTATATCCCAAAAAGTCTGTTTAGTCTGTTTAGCTGTTCATCGATTTGAGTAATCCACTCATTCAACATGCAGAGAAAGGAATCCGAAAATCTCAAAATGCGTTTCTATTTACTCCTCAGATACCCTAAAATATAATCAAACTATAATATTTCTTACGGAAAGAAGTATGTTCAATAGGAAACCGATTTTAGCAGGTGCGTCTCGTCTTCATGGCGCCCGCAAACACGAATTTCCAAGACTGTGTCCCTGTACTGAAACTGATATTTCTTATTCGATTTGGAAGTTACAAGCCTGAAACCTTGAACATAGACTGCTGACACCATGTGGAAGCCATAGGAATTGCATCCTAGGAGCTAGGACTGAGTATGCCCTTATACTTGCCATTGTAAGAGCATAGTCTATCAAACAAAAACATTTCTGGTTGGTTTATCTTTGTATTTTCTCATACCGTATCTATTGTGTTATATTCCTCTACATTATTTTAACATTTCTACAAATGTCTAACTTCTATTTTCTTTCCAATGGTACCAATTATATGCATATCCTGGCTTTAGGGCCTGAGCAACAGGCAGTTTACTTTGGGCATGTCATTCAGGCGGAAATTGAGAACACACACTTCTAATGTACCTTGATGTAGAAAGGACAGGAGGTAGAAGAACTGTGGCTGGCCATCCTCCACATCAGTCTGCATGTCTTCACACACTAGGGGCCTGGGGAGACACAGAGGAAAGGCTTACATAAGAGACAACCAGGGTAATATTCACAACGTCACGTTGTACATTAGGCCCATACACCACATCAGACTCTGAATCTAAGTGCTTTTGAGACGGGGCAGATCTCAAAAGTGTGGAGATATGCCTATTTTTCCTGATTCATATCTGTATCACAGACAGATAAAGACGACTTTGGTCTATGGTTTCAAAATGGCCTCCTGGGTGAGTTTGTTTTCGAAAGTGAGCAGACAGAGGTAATACTAATTCTGTGTAGTATTTTGTGGTTTCTAAAGTGACCATGTTAACAGTTATTCCAACTATATCCACGATAGTGTGATTATAAAAGCGACACAGAAATAGTAGGCATGATAAACAATTAAACAGTCCTGAGTCATCCTACTGTCTTGTTCAAACAGTGAGTCTGTTCCCTGAGTAGCTGTGGTTTTCAGCTATACAAAAAAGGACCGTATAATAACTAACTGAGTCATGAATTATCTCAGTGAATGTACAGCGTGTTCCATCATTACCACAGAAACAAGGGAAGGGTGGATGGTAAATCCATATACTAAAAATGGTTTCCTTTCCCATCTGCTAGTCCTCACTTCCCAGTCCTTTCAGGTGAGCAAGGATACAAGAAAATCATAGAGGAGGAAGCCACTTCACAGTATTGGGATGAAGCCCCTAAGGACATGGCACTGCAGGATCAGCTCTCTAGTTAAAAGGTAATGCATCGTTAGCGCTTTCTTAGCATCTTGAGGCCAACACATGTAAGACATTAGTGGTTTAGCCACTAATTTAGAGCCCAATTTTCGACAATGTGGAGGTTTAGTAACACCAGACAGAAGTTACCACAGCCTTGTCAGTGTCACAGTGGGGTTAAGAGACAGATGGGCCTATGGCTTGGCTCAATACCATCGAGTGGAGATGGTGAGGATATGACAACATATCCAGGACACATGCAAGTCATTCATGGCAATTATAACATAAATCTGGGCAGTTCGTACCAGAGATGATGCTGTGGGTTGAGCCTGGTGGTGGAGATAGACTTAAGCTTGCTGTCCGACTTGGTAGCCAACTCACGCACCACTCCTGAGGGAGAGATAGAGTGGAGGAAGGGGAAAAAGAATAAGAGAAACGAATTAAGTTTAGTGATGCGTCCCTATCAATGGTTCTCTCAAATCTATTTAAAGTGATACTTTGGGATTTTCGCAATGAAGTCAGATGAACTCGTGGATACCATTTTTATGTCTGCGTGCAGTTTGAAGGAAGTTGCTAACTGGCGTTAGCACAATGACAGGAGGTAGCATGCTAGCAGATATCCATAGACTTCCAGTCATTGCGCTAACATTAGTTAGCATATGCTCGTGAAACTAACTCTAACTTCCTTCATACTGGACACAGACATAAAAATGGTATAGACAAGTTCATCTCCAAAGTATCCCTTTAAATAGAGTTAATTCATGTTTTATGGTTTTTCCATGCGGTGTATTGGAACATCCGCACAATTCATTTCAATGAACTGGGACGATAAATATGTTGATTGAAAGTAAAATCAGAGCTTACACAGACAGAACACCTCACTTCGAACTCTACACTGTATGTAACCGTATATAACCTACGGGAAAATCACACAGGACACGGGCTGGGTTTACACCTGCAGCCCAATTCTGATCTTTTTTCCCATTAATTGGTATTCTGACCAATCAGATCAGCTCTGAAAATGATCTGATGTGATTGGTCAAAAGAACAATTGTGCAGCCGTCTACATCGACCTGGTCAAGGCTTTCGACTGTCAATCACCGTATTCTTATCGGCAGACTCAACAGCCTTGGTTTCTCGAATGACTGCCTCGCCTGGTTCACTAACTACTTCTCAGATAGAGTTCAGTGTGTCAAATCTGAGGGCCTGTTGTCCGGACCTCTGGCAGTCTCTATGGGGGTGCCACAGGGTTCAACTCTGGGGCCGACTCTTTTCTCTGTATATATCAGTGATGTCACTCTTGCTGCGGGTGATTATTTGATCTACCTCTACGCAGACGACACCATTTTGTATACATCTTGTATACATCTGTATACATCCTTCTTTGGACACTGTTAACTAACCTCCAAACGAGTTTCAACGTCATACAACACTCCTCCAATCCAAAGTTAAATCTAGAATTGGCTTCCTATTTCGCAACAAAACCTCCTTCACTCATGCTGCCAAACATACCCTCGTAAAACTGACTATCCTACTGATCCTTGACTTTGGCGATGTCATTTAGAAAATAGCATCCAACACTCTACTCAGCAAACTGGATGCAATCTATTACAGTGGCATCTGTTTTGTCACCAATGCCTCATATACTACCCTCCACTGCGACCTGTATGCTCTCGTTGGCTGGTCCTCGCTACATATTTCTCGCCAAACCCACTGGCTCCTGGTCATCTATAAGTCTTTGCTAGGTAAAGCTCCACCTTATCGCAGTTCGCTGGTCACCATAGCAACACCCACCCGTAGCACACGCTCCAGCAGGTGTATTTCACTGGTCCTCCCCAAAGCCTACACCTACTTTGGCTACCTTTCCTTCCAGTTCTCTGCTGCCAATGACTGGAACAAATTGCAATAATCACTAAAGTTGGAGACATATCTCCGTCACTCATTTTAAGTGTCAGCTGTCAGAGCAGCTTACCGATCGCTGCAGCTGTACACAGTCCATCTGTAAATAGCCCATCCAACCAACTACCTACCTCATCCCCATATTTGTTTTTGTTTTTCTGCTCTTTTGCACACCAGTATTTCTACTTGCACATCCTCATCTGCACATCTATCACTCCAGTGTAAATTGCTAAATTGTAATTACGTCGCCACTATTGGCCTATTTATTGCCTTACCACCTTACTTCATTTGCACACACTGTATACAGATTTTTCTATTGTGTTATTGACTGTATGTTTGTTTATTCCATGTGTAACTCTGTGTTGTTGTTTGTGTCACACTGCTTTGCTTTATCTTGGCCAGGTCGCAGTTGTAAATGAGAACTTGTTCTCAACTGGCCTACCTGGTTAAATAAAGGTGAAACATAAAAAGATGTTTTAAAAAATGAAAGAGAGATCAGAATTGGGCTGCCTGTGTAAACACAGCCAGAGAGTAAGAGAGTCACACCCAAGCAGATCGGATGAGGACTAGGGACAATTCGGGTTGCAAAGGGAGGGTATCTTACTGGAAACTTTTAAAGAATGTTGGTATCTTTCAAGGATTTGATGTACTCCATCACAATACATCTAGTGGTCCTTTAAGGTCCTTCAGATTTGACAGGTGTCTAATAATCACTGGCCGTCTGTGTGGCCTTGTCACATGTAAAATATATCAACTCATTTAACAAGATGATTTTCACTAAAATAATTGAATGACAAAGCTGAAAACATTATCTTAAATATAACCATAAACTTAGTGAATAGCATTGTTTAATATGAGGATTTCAGCATGAAATATATTTTTTATATTATTTGACATATTTTACACACTTATTTGACTATGTATTTGTTGCCAACGTCTCAGCGTCAAACTGGTGGCAGCTGTGAAAAAAGTCAATAGTTGGAAGAGTTGTAGAGTTACCTGAAAATAATGGCATAGTTGATTAGATGCTTTTTTCATTAATTAGGCTATTTTCTCTTGAACCATATAGTCTATCTACTAGAAAGTATTTTTTTATATATATATATATAAAAAATGAATACTATGTATGATTTAAAAAAAAACATTTATTCAAGTATAAATTACCAAGGTTATGATAGATTGCCATAGATTCTGTTAAATTAACAAAATGACTGAAGATTCCGGTAACTTTGGTAAGCTACCGGTAGCTTTGCAGCCCACGGGACAATAGACAGAGCTAATGTTAGACTATTACAGTCTGTGGTGGATTAGGACTAGAAAGAAGACAGGTCTATGATTTCAGATCTACAATTACATCTCCATGGAAGCAGGTGAAAAACACAGGTTGGAAAAGGTACAGGAGTACAATGTGCTAGGTCACACTCACAGCGACAAAATACTTCCCTGTGGGGTGGTAACAATAGGGGAACACAGAGCCACAGGCAAATGCCAAGGTTAAATATGTGGAATTGAAAGGGAAGTTGAGTTAAAAAGGGAGACACACTGAAAAGAGTGAAACAACAAATATGAAGAAAAACAGAGTAGGAACACCCGGCCCCTATCAATTTACAAGTTCAACATCAACAGGGACGAGAAATAAAGACATTGCGTGGCACCAGTGACCTATTCTGGCTCCCGATGCCTGTATAAGATTCAACCTCAATTCCTTTGCCATTGTTTCTTTCCCTTTCTTCCCGGAGGAAACTGATCTGCCACACTAACGTTGCAGACCAGGAGGAACATCTAAAGTGAAGCCTACGGGACGAAGCATGGTGCTGGATTAAAAGGACAACCATTAAAGGGACGATATTGTTGTCCCTCTTTGAGCTCCCCTTTAACCGCTTATCGTCTGGTGGGTTCTAGTGAACCAATAGAGACCACACACACACACCTCTATTCAGGACATTATTCAAAGTGAAGCAATGCAGAGATTTAGCCTCTAAACTCAATAACACTAAATTCCTTTTGGAGCAGAGGACAAGGTAAGGCTTGCAGGACAGGACAGGACAGGACAAGGTGGGACAGGACAGGACAAGGTGGGACAGGACAGGACAAGGTGGGACAGGACAGGACAAGGTAGGACAGGACAAGGTGGGACAGGACAGGACAAGGTGGGACAGGACAGGACAAGGTGGGACAGGACAGGACAAGGTGGGACAGGACAAGTTAGGGCTATTTTGTTTTATTATCCCAGAGAATAACATCTTGTGAGCAACACCTACTTCTGCCATCTTTAAGCTGCATGTGCGGGAGTCAAGAACGTCGCCCTTTCAGCCTTGTGCTTTCTCCTGACGGTGTACACTGAGTGTACAAAACATTAGGAACACCTGCTCTTTCTATGTCATAGACTGACCAGGTGAATCCAGGAGAAAGCTATAATCCCTTAATGATGTCACTTGTTAAATCCACACCAAATCAGTGTAGATGAAGGGGAGGAGACAGGTTAAAGAAGCCTTGAGACAGATTGTGTATGTGTGCAATTCAGAGGGTGAATGGGCAAGATAAAAGATTGAAGAGTCTTTGAACAGGGTATGGTAGTAAGTGCCTGGCGGACCGGTTTGAGTGTGTCAAGAACTGCAACGCTGCAGCCAACTTGACACAACTCTGGGAAGCATTGAAGTCAACATGGCCCAGCATCCCTGTGGAACGCTTTCGACACCTTGTAGAGTCCATGCCCCGATGAATTGAGGCTGTTCTGAGGGCAAAAAGGTGCAACTCAATATTAGGAAGGTGTTCCTAATGTTTTGTACACTCAGTGTATGTATGTGTTGTGTGATTTAGTGGACCACCGTCACCATGACGAGAGGATAAACAGGTATAGGGCTCGGTCGGCCATGGCGACAGGCCTGGCTGGCAGAGCCTAGAGCTGTAAAAGGAGAGCGGATCTGTGTCGGCGTCTGGGATCTGTCCTGGCGAATAACGTTACTCTCCCTCCTGCCGGTTCAATCACAGGACCCTCTCCACTGGGTTAACTACTTCCAACCTTCCCAAATACCCGTGCTTATTTTCACAAGGAATAGTTGGACCCTCAGCGTCCTTCTGGGCGAAACCGAACACTCTCGGCCCTGTCGGAGCAGCAGCCCACGGGGAAGGGAGAGCGCGGGAGTGGGAGCAGTACGGCCGGGATACGCCGAAACTGAATGGATTTCCAAGGAAAACAGGGCAGAGTTTAGCCCAGGTCTGAGACAGTGGGAAGTGACACTGTGTTGGTATTGCAAGGGTATCTGATAGGGTTAAACTTGAGATATGACATCTGCTTATATCATCCATCTCCTTACGAGAGAGGACACTGAGTTTACTATGCAGTTAAAGGGCCTCTTCACCCAAATTACAAATATCACTCAAGATGCTAATTGCTGTTGTTGATAAGTAAACAAATGATAAAATGTTGATTATGTTGCCTGGGATCCATAGATGAGGTCCGTTTGTAATTTGGGAGCACTACCCCTTAACTTGATAGTTAGTGAAGGAGACAGGAACAGTTTTCTGTTACCTTTCAGGAATGCAGTGTCTGGATCCAACCCACACAACCAAACCAAAACACTCCTTCCATGACCATTTACGAGCATCACAAACCTCACCAAACTACTTACCAGACAGACCACATATTTTTACCCACTGTAGGTCTGTATGGGGCAATAAGGGCATTTAAATTAGCAAAAAGCCGAGTCATTGTTCAGACAAGTCTTTGATTGACATGGTGACCTGTACTGATTCCACCGGAATATCAAGTTAAGACTTATCCAGCCTTCTTCCTCATTTCAATAAAACATTTTCAAACCCAGTGAGCAGATCTGTCCCTATTAGCTTCTTCTCCTTGGGGTAGTAAAACCACATCCTCGTTTCCCCACAGTCCCAGACCCTTTCCTTCTCCATGTTTGTAGCCCTCACCACCGACCAAGCCAGGCGTGACCACATCTGTTCTGGGAATGCCAGCCCAGTCTGAAAACTGCTTTTGTTATAGGAAAGGCATCCTTTTGTTCTTTCCCTGAGACAAATATTGTAATAGCTGTTATGGGGGCAATATCAGAGCTCTGGACTGAGTTTTCAGGCACATAATAAATAGTTCCAGTTTCCTCAAGGGGAGGAAGAGCGGGGCAGACTAGGAGTGAAGGCCGGAGAGAAAGGATGGTGTCAAAGCCTCATACCAACGAGTGGAGCACTGAGAAGGCACCTAGTTATTTATCCCCCCCTCTCTTTCCCTCTGCCAACTGGACAGGACCAGCCATGTTGTCTGTCTGTAGCACATACCTCAGAACCAGGCTCAACTCTCCTGTTCCTCCTCCTTCCTCAGGAACACAAAAAGAACAGAGGATATTTTAAGACGTATAGGAGATGATCCAGCTGGCAGGCTATAGCAGAGCCCTGTGACAGCCTCTCTCTATGGGGCCGTTCAGCTTTGCAATACAGAGTCCAAGCCCAGAATTGGACTGGCCTAGCCGGCTATGTGGTCCCAGTGACTGAAAAGCTGGATCCGTTCTCAGTCGTTGAGAGGAAGGAGAAAAATCATCTTTGACGAATCCAGACAAGGACATAACCTCAGAAACAATTATTCCAACAGGCCTCACAGTACAAGAAAAAGACCACCTCTAGGCAACCTAGATCATAGACTAGGAAGAGAAGAAGAGAACTCTAATGAACTCTTATGCTCTAGGATGTACAATGGATCTACACAACATAGACTCACTTTGACAATATGACCCCTTTTGAGGCCAGAAATGAATCTTTGATTCTGGACGCTCACTTTTAGAGGTAGAGGGAATTCCGAATAAGAATCTGAGTACATCTGGACCGTACCATCACTTTCAGAGGCAGAGGGAATTCCAAATAAGAATCTGAGGACATCTGGACCGTACCAGATTACCTTAAGAGTTGATCTGGAAAACAGTCAAATAATGACTGGATCTGAGTGATTATTGATACGACTGAATGAAAACATGGAGTCCCCACAGATAAGACAGCACAGACTCAGGTCCACAGAGCCTTAGCTGAAGACCGTTTGGCCATGGTGCTTCCCCTTGCTACCAAAGGGACTCCATTAAAAGAGTGCTCTAGTGAAGTTGTGAGGAGAAGTTGAGAGAATCAGAGAGTGTTTATCTAATAAAACTCAGCTTTCCTCTCTCTCTGCTTCTGGTCTTGCCTTGCTGACAGGCTAGGCAGGGTGTAGTCACTGTGAGCAGAGGAGCATGTGATTAACATACTGAGAGGGACGAAAGAGAGAGCGGGACAGAGAGAGAGAGAGCAAGAGGGACATATTGTCCTAAGAACGAGTACGCTCCACTCTACTATCCCCAGGGGGAAGGCCCTTAATTCATGAGATACAGATGCATGCAACACATGTGCAGTGTGTGTGTGTGTGTGTGTGTGTGTGTGTGTGGCTGCGTCTTGCCTGTGAAGAGGCTGAAGAAGCGTTTGCAACGCACGCTGTCCCGTACTAGCAGGGTGTAGGCCACAGGCCCGTCCTCAAACTCCATGTGGATACTCTGGGAGCCCAGTCCAACCTCCAGGTAACTCAGCTCTGTGATTCCACGGCTGTCCCTCTTCTGCAGCCAATCACAAGGCTGCCCTCTGCAAGGAAAAGAACAATGAAGACGGGAAAGTGTGAAAGAAATATTATTATTATTTTACTTGCATGTATCCCGCCTATTAACTTTGTTTCCTTGAGTCTACTCACGTAAACTTTTTGAGGTGTATATGTTTTTGTTTGAGCATTGTTTGTTTCTGCAATTTGTCAGACAGCCACAGACAACAAGTTCACAGATTGCACCTTTAAAAAGTAGCGAAAGGTCATCATAAGAATATCACACTGTTGCGCAACCAAACTTGGCCGTTACACAACTTCCAGGGCGTGCTAAGGATAGCGGGGGTGTGGCCTTCTGGGGCCAGAATCCCAGAAACTTTATAGGGACCGTCGCTGCATGAGACTCAGGCCTGTCCAACACCGTAATACTCACACTCCTGGGAGGAAGCGGAGGCAAGCCAACATGCTTTTGATGAGGACAAAAAAAAGCCATTGATACAGGGCTTACAAAGTCATTGATATAGTGTTCGCACTATATCAGAGGGAACGTGGAACCACTGATATAGGACATGGGAGAAGTGGCTGGGGAGATGTGTAGGGCCACCACAAAGACCAGGGCTGTAATGGGTTTGAAGATGTGGCCCAGAAAGTCTGTTAGTATTGGGATGTGGTGGGTTACATAAAGCTGTGGTGATCCTATAGTGGTGGTCTGCTCCCTACCACACCTGTTGCTGCTGTCCCCATAAATGTCATATGTAGCTTTATAGAAGAAACTGTAGTCTACAGACCAAATGCCTCTACAGACAATACCTTCATGACAGGCACAACCATTTCTGTGATCACAGAATGGGTACTTGAAAGTTTATTTTTTATTCCAGCCTTCTCTTGTGTGATGCTCTTCAGTGTGACAGGTCAGGTGGTTAACTTACTCCATGTCGGATGTCACTTCCAGGAAGTAGATGCGTTGGTCAGACACCACCAGGAACGAGGGGAACTCCACCGGATCACCAAACTTCACGGTCGACACCTACAACAAAGATAAGATGTACACACGTTCAAGATTCCACAACACTTAACTGCTGCAAATAACTTTCCCTGAGGAAAATGATGGCTGCAATCAGAGCTCTTCTTAAACAGACTGTATAAGAACAGATCAGTTCCTGTTTAAAAAACACCTAAAGAGTAAGGTCTAGCAACAAAGTCACATCAATCTTCATTGAATACTGTGTAGGCCCAAAAATAAAACAGTTGAGCTGTTGAAAGAGAAAGAGAGCCAGAGGGGAGAGAAGCACGTGTGACAAGATAAATAAACATCAGATGAATGAGCATTTTATGAGCTGGATCTCCTGTCTCCTGCTGGGGTTGCTTGGGTCCTCTTGGCTCCCTCTCCTCGTCCAGGTGTCCTGAGCAGTAAACCAATACCCCTCCGCTCCACAGGGCTCCCAGCATGCATTACACATGGAGGAGCTCATCCAAGGCCATGGTGTGGTGGCTGGGGGTGGCGATGAAGAGAGGGGGGGGGGTGCAGGACAGTGAGAGAACAGCTGGGGGCACAAAAGCAGCCAGGAGCAGATCACAAGAGCTGGAGTCGACCGGTTTGGGCTGGGTTAGCAGTTCATGGAACTTCTGAGGAGAAATGCTGTGACCGGATTCAGCCACGTCACTGAACTGTTAACCGTTGTCAGAACATTGGTTCTGCTAACCTTGAGAAAGGAGTGGAGCTCCTCTTCCTCTTCAAACACTTCCATATCCAGGAAGAGCTTCAGCCGATGGTCCACCGCCTCATAGTCCTCTGAGAGAAGGTCCAACTGGCCTACAGACACACAGGTCAGAATAGTGTTAGGGTAACATTTATAACCAACACACACAGGGACAACAGTTAGCTTAACATAATCAACACACAGACAGCAGTTAGGTTAGCATAACCAACACACACAGGGACAACTGTTAGCTTAGCATAACCAACACACAGGGACAGCAATTAGCTAAGCATAACCGACACAAAAGGAAAAGCAATTAGCTTCGCATAACCAAAACAGACACACAGTACTAGTTTACAAACAGTACAGTTAGTATGCAACAGCTAACAGACCCAATAACATTTTGGCTATGTAGTCTCCCTACTTCCCCTTTTAAACAAATACATTTTCCAATTATTACCTTGGCAGATCACACTAAAAACTGATAAAAGGGATGGGTGTCTCATTATTGAACATATAGATTTAAGCCTCCCTCCCACTAAATCTAAACTGTCTCTAAACTGTAGTTTATGGAGCATTATGCTGTCGCTGTGTAGTAAATCTAACTTGGAATAGGGCTGCTGGTCCATTTAGTGAAAGGTGACACACATCAACCCCAGAGACAATAGATAGTAACTGCCAGGAAACTGGCCTATTGACTATGTGGCTATCATTCACTAGGCCTGTCTGAATCTGGTCCAATGCTACATATATCACTGAGTGGAAGTGTCTATAGCTAAAGCAAGAGTATTCAAATGTTGCTTTTACACTTGAGTCGTTCCGCTCTGTTCATCTCAACGTATGCGTCTAACATTCCATTCTTGATGTGCGATATTCAGATCAACGTGTCCCAAATACATGGAAATCAGATCAGAGTTGTTTTTCATCTATATGTAGTAAACTGGTGTTAGACTAAAGGACTTGTTCAACAAAAGAGATGTGTCTTCATCCTCTCAGAAGTTGTCTCAAATTAGCGTCAGCTCAGCGGCTGATGAAGTGCTTTAGGATGGGTCTCTGCAGTGGTGTGTGGTTTTTAAACAAGAAGGATTCCATGTAGTCAGTCATTCAGCATCTCTGGCTGCTACAGTATATCACAGAGAAAAATATAAAGGTCTATTATACTGTGTATATACAGCATTTATACCCCCTCTAAGATCCCTCTTTCTCCGGCTCTCCATTCCATTGTCTTCTCTGGAGGCAAAAGCATTCCTTCCTCTCCCATCAGTTCTAATAGTAACGGTCTTACTAAACCATATGAGACCTTACTGTAAGACTCACAGACAGAGACCCAAGGGGCCAGGCTGGGAGACTGTCACCAACGTCAGATAACCTCCTGTGGATTGTTGTGTTATACTCGTTCTCCTATCACTAGGGCCCTGTGTTTTGGACTATCATCTCACATGACCTGGATTTGAACCTTTATTTTAAGCCTTTTCCAGAAATGTGACTTATACCAAAAATGAAAGCAATTGTCTGAGGATGGTGCTGGACCGACTAACATAAAAATAAAATTTAAAAAAGGGGTCCATTTGAAAAATAATCTTTAAATAAAAGGTTCAAATCCAGGTCTTGTCATCACTTCTATTTAAGGATCATATCCATTTTATGACTTCATCTGATGGCTGATAAAAACCAAAGGACCAAATCAAACAATGTTATTTTGTTCATTCCTTTCCCTATCACAATACACAGATGTTATAGCTTAGCAATAACATTGGTTATTACAGAAGTGGTCAAAAGTATATATTATGACTACAAAATTATGTCTATACAAAGGAAGCAGGACCCAACTTTCTCCAGGACCCACCTGGACTGGCTTGTTCTGCATGCTGATACTGGGGTCCAGGTGTGGTAGCACTAACGGCATAGCTGTAGCCTCCTGCTATAGTTCCTTTACTCTGGCCCTCTGTACTGTAGAAGCTGGCAGGTTGGGACAGGCTCCGGTCACAGCTCTGGTCCTCCCAGGTCTCCCCCAAGGAGAAGGAGCTTCCCTTGGCTGAGAAGAAGGAGGTGGGGTCCTCCATGGAGGTGCTGGTCTGGATAGTGTCCTGGGTTGAGGCCTTCATAGCAGGGCTGCCGTAGGGGCTGGCCCTGGCAGAGGAAGGACCTTCCATGGTGGGGTCCTAAAAACAGAGGGAGAAGGAATATGGGAGATTTATTGACACTATGGCGGGGCCTGAAAGCTGATTGATTACCCTAGACCAAGTATTCCCAAACTGGGGTACGCGCAATGCCGTCAGGGGTACGCCAAATAAAAATGTGATTCTCATTTTAAAATACATTTTCAAACAGTCCATTTAGATTTTCCAATGGGGTTATACATTTGGGTGAGTAGCCTCGTTTCACTGTCAAAAAATTAAACGATCTCCTGTTCAGCGAGATAACACATTGTCAAATACAGGTAGCCTAGTCAAATAATTAACATCCAATCACATTAACTGTTACTCTCTCGCTGGAATTCCACTAACGGTCCGTATGTAGCCAAAACGTAGCTGCTGCTCATTCTGTTTGCTCGAAAATGGATAAATGGTTAAAAAAAGTAAGGCCCGCGTCCATAGAGGCTGCTACCAGCAGTACTACACCCGTCAACGACACAAGTTGTTCTGCTTCCACGAGCACATCCAATGCGAGCATCAGTAATTCTACATTTGTTGTTAGCCCAGCTAGCATGGACACTGACAGTTGTGAATCTGATGCAGCCGAAGAGCTAATGCCACCTTACCCGGGAAAGCACCGAACAACAGACAGGGACGTTGGACCATCAACGAGGGCCAAATATGATGAACTACATTGATTTGGGGTTCACTGTATATTGGGAGTAGTGCCTTTCCTCAGCCACAGTGTGTTATATGTGTAAATATACTATATCTCACAACTTGATGAAACCTTCACTCTTGCGCAGACATTTAGAAACAGAACATGCCTATTTGAAAAATAAGCCACAGGAGTTTGAGCGAGAATTAAGACATGTGAGTAGTAAAAGCAACAGATACCATTAATAAGAAGGGGCTAGAAGTGTCTTATATGGTGAGCTACCGAGTGGCTAGGACAGGCAAGCCCCATACTATTGTGGAGGACTTAATTCTTCCTGCTGCCGCGGGTATGGCTGGGACAATGCTGGGGGCAAGACCAAAAAAAACTATACAGACAATGCCTTCATAAACAACACTGTTTCACGGCGCATCAGTGATATGGCAGGAGATGCTTTGAAACAATTACTGCTTCGCATACAAGCCAGTGAATTCTATGCGTTACAGCTGGATGAACAGACGTGGCGGGCCTGGCACAGCTCCTGGTATATGTCCCGTTACGTTTGTGGGGGGTCAATTAAGGAAGACATCCTCTTCTGCAAACCACTGGAAACCAGGACAACAGGATAGGATACTTTTAAAGTACTGGACAGCTTTGTGACATCAAATGGACTTTGGTGGTCAAGATGTGATGGTATCTGTACTGATGGCGCAAAAGCCATGACAGAGATACATAGAGGAGTGGTAACGCACGTGCCAGCAGTTGCTTCCCAATGCTACTTGGATACACTGCAGCATCCACCGAGAGGCTCTTGCTGCCAAGGGAATGCCTGACAGCTTGAAAGACGTTTTGGACACTACAGTGAAAATGGTTACCTTTGTTACACTCTCGTGTATTTTCTGCATTATGCAATGATATGGGCAGCGACCATGTAACACTTTTACAACATAAAGAATTGTGCTGGTTATCAAGGGGCAAAGTATTGACACGTTTTCTTTTTATTAATTGAGAGACGAGCTTAAAGTTCTTTACTGACCATCATTTTCACTGGTGTGACCGCTTGCATGATGACGAGTTTCTCACAAGACTGGCCTATCTGGATGTTTTTTCTCGCATGAATGATCTGAATCTAGGATTACAGGGACTCTCCGCAACTATATTCAATGTGCGGGACAAAATTGTGGCTATGATTAAGACGTTGGAGCTCTTCTCTGTCTGCATTAACAAGGACAACACACAGGTCTTTCCATCATTGTATGAACTCAAGCTTACGGACAATGTCAAATGTGATATAGCGAAGCACCTAAGTGAGTTGGGTACGCAATTATGGAGGTACTTTCCCGAAACGGATGACACAAACAACTGGATTCATTATTCTTTTCATGCCCTGCCTCCAGTCCACTTACTGATATCTGAACAAGAAAGCCTCGTCAAAATTGCAACAAGCGTTTCTGTGAAAATGTAATTTAAATCAGAAGTTACTGCCAGATTTCTGGATTGGGCTGCGCTCAGAGTATCCTGCCTTGGCAAATCGCGCTGTTAAGACACTGATGCTCTTTGCAACCACATACCTATGTGAGAGTGGATTCTCAGCCCTCACAAACATGAAAACTAAATACAGGCATAGACTGTGTGTGGAAAATGATTTAAGACTGAGACTCTCTCCAATACAACCCAACATAGCAGAGTTATGTGCATCCTGTCAAGCACACCCTTCTCATTAACCTGTGGCGAGTTATTCACAATTTTCGATGAACAAATAAGGTTTTATGCAAGATGGCTAAATAAAGAGCTTTTTTATTATCATCATCCTGTGCTATAAGAGCTCTTTTCACTTCCCACGAGCCGGGTTGTGACAAAATCTCTCTCATTCTTATGTTTAATAAATGTATCGTATAGCAGGCTTACAATGATGGCAAGAAAAAACATATTTGAGAGTGCGCTGACCCTGGTGCTAGAGGGGGTACGCAGCTGACCCTGGTGCTAGAGGGGGTACGCAGCTGACCCTGGTGCTAGAGGGGGTACGCAGCTGACCCTGGTGCTAGAGGGGGTACGCAGCTGACCCTGGTGCTAGAGGGGGTACGCAGCTGACCCTGGTGCTAGAGGGGGTACGCAGCTGACCCTGGTGCTAGAGGGGGTACGCAGCTGACCCTGGTGCTAGAGGGGGTACGCAGCTGACCCTGGTGCTAGAGGGGGTACGCAGCTGAACCTGGTGCTAGAGGGGGTACGCAGCTGACCCTGGTGCTAGAGGGGGTACGCAGCTGACCCTGGTGCTAGAGGGGGTACGCAGCTGACCCTGGTGCTAGAGGGGGTACGCAGCTGACCCTGGTGCTAGAGGGGGTACGCAGCTGACCCTGGTGCTAGAGGGGGTACGCAGCTGACCCTGGTGCTAGAGGGGGTACGCAGCTGACCCTGGTGCTAGAGGGGGTACGCAGCTGACCCTGGTGCTAGAGGGGGTACGCAGCTGACCCTGGTGCTAGAGGGGGTACGCAGCTGACCCTGGTGCTAGAGGGGGTACGCAGCTGACCCTGGTGCTAGAGGGGGTACGCAGCTGACCCTGGTGCTAGAGGGGGTACGCAGCTGACCCTGGTGCTAGAGGGGGTACGCAGCTGACCCTGGTGCTAGAGGGGGTACGCAGCTGACCCTGGTGCTAGAGGGGGTACGCAGCTGACCCTGGTGCTAGAGGGGGTACGCAGCTGACCCTGGTGCTAGAGGGGGTACGCAGCTGACCCTGGTGCTAGAGGGGGTACGCAGCTGACCCTGGTGCTAGAGGGGGTACGCAGCTGACCCTGGTGCTAGAGGGGGTACGCAGCTGACCCTGGTGCTAGAGGGGGTACGCAGCTGACCCTGGTGCTAGAGGGGGTACGCAGCTGACCCTGGTGCTAGAGGGGGTACGCAGCTGGAGGTTGAATGTTTGAAGGAGTACGGGACTATAAAAAGTTTGGGAACCACTGCCCTAGACTTTAAAAACATGTTCATCATACAACAACATATTTAAATAAATCGTAAAGACTATCAAATCTCAAACCTGGTTGCCAGGGTGACTGGGTAGAGGTGTATCTCTGTGGTTGAAGGTAAAGTGTCGGTCAGTCCCATCTTGGCATGGGGAACCATGGACGGGTGTATGGACGGGCGTACTGGTGGAGGGAGCTGATTGGTCAGCCAGCTGGACCACATGATCACTGCCACACTCAGGACAGATGACGGTACTTCCTGAAGACATGAATAAATTGACAAGTAACAGAAAATAAATACATTGTTTCAAAAAGGTGTTATTCTTCAGTGTGAATTCGTACGTATCGGTCCCGTGTGGCTCAGTTGGTAGAGCATGGCGCTTGCAACGCCAGGGTTGTGGGTTCATTCCCCACGGGGGGACCAGGATGAATATGTATGAACTTTCCAAATTGTAAGTCGCTCTGGATAAGAGCGTCAGCTAAATGACTTAAATGTAAATGTAAATGTATTGGTGTTGTAATGGTTGTATTTTTGTACACAAAAATACTTGTTTTAAAAAGGCAAAATTCTGTCCATAATCTGCTCTTTAAAAACAGAGTTAATGACTAGACACGTCAGCATTTCCTTGGTGTAGATGTCGTACTCAGCATATAAAGGGATATGACTAAACTACATTCCAACTAGAAGTAAACACTGTCGAAAGCCATTGAAATCTGTAGAACAAACTGTCCCTGAGCTCTGGGCATGTAAGAGCATGTAGTCATTTCAGGTCTGGGTTGTTGAGGACCAGGAGAGGAGGGCTAAGCTGATACCAAGGGCTTCAAGCTATCTGTCTCCGCTAATTATAGCGGTTAGTTAGTCCTCTGTGGGACCAGCAGTCAAGCGTTAAAAGACAAACAGGAATTAAAAGCTACATTTTGCGTGTTTGAGGGATTTGTTCTGGTAAATTAGTAATTTAGAAAGAGAGTTGATAGAAGAACCTCACAAGCACTTTCAAAGTTTTGACAGCCAATTGTTAAGGAAAAAAATGTGGTCGCTTGGACCATAGCGTCTGTTGCCATAGTAACCCCAAGAGGTTTTATAACGACTTGTCATCGGACCTCCGCCCACATCTGTGTGACGTCTATCAGGGCAGGAAGATAAGGTGATCCTGCACGCTGCCAGTAGAGCCCTGTCCTTAAGATCCGACCTGGAGATCTCTATCAGAGGAATGGAGATGACTGAACACGAGCAAAATAAAGGAAACACCAACAAAAAGTGTCTTAACAAGGCGTTGGGCCACCACGATGTGCAAAAACAGCTTCAATGCGCCTTGGCATAGAGTCTACAAGTGTCTGGAACTCTAATAGAGGGATGCGACACCATTCTTCCATGAGACATTCTATAATTTGGTGTTGTTGATGGTGGTAGAAAACGCTGTCTCAGACGCCGGTCCAGAATCTCCGATAAGTGTAGGGATGGGCGATATGGCCTAAAAATAATCTCAACATTTTCCAACTCATGGGCTGATTAACGATATATAGCTTGATTTTTTTATCTATATTCTCTAATTAAGATTTTTTGTACAATTAAAAAGGTCAAATACACTGCATCTCAAACAGTCAGTAATAATCTAATTAATTCAGTGTTAGTGAAATTATACCTATGCTAAATATAAGCCTTCCACAACCAAGACCCACCAATCATTTAATTATTTTATCAAAACCCACATTTTTTTTTGCAATAAATCACTGATTTGGTGTTCAAGTCTGTCTAGTAAGATGTCCTTTTTGTTAAAATGTTTACCAGAACTATGCATAACGCACATTCACTAATAATGACTAATAAACACAGGTCTCATACAGTGCCTTTGGAAAGTATTCCGACCCCTCGACTTTTTCCACATTGTTGGGGTTGTATTCTAAAACAGGTTGGAATAAAAAACAGAAATATTTATTAACATAAGTATTCAGACCATTTGCTATGAGACTCGAAATTTAGCTCAGATGCATCTTGTTTCTTTCCATTGATCATCATTGAGATGTTCCTACAACTTGATTGGAGTCCCACAGTTGACAGTGCATGTCAGAGCAAAAACCAAGCCATGAGGTCGAAGGAATTGTCCGTAGAGCTCCGAGACAGGATTGTGTTAAGGCACAGACCTGAGGAAGGGTACCAAAACATTTCTGTAGCATTGAAGGTCCCCAAGAACACAGTGGCCTCCATCATTCTTAAATGGAAGAAGTTTGGAACCACCAAGACTCTTCCTAGAGCTGAACACCCGCCCAAACTGAACAATCGGGGGAGAAGGACCTTGGTCAGGAAGTGACCAAGAACCCGATGGTCACTCTGACAGAGCTCCAGAGTTCCTCTGTGGAGATGGGAGAACCTTCCAGAAGGACAACCATCTCTGCAGCACTCCACCAATCAGACCTTTATGGTAGAGCGGCCAGATGGAAGCCCCTCAGTAAAAAAGGCACGACAGCCCATTTGGAGTTGGCCAAAAGACACTTAAAGGACTCTCAGACCATGAGAACAATATTCTCTGGTCTGATGAAACCAAGAGTGAACTTTTGGCCTGAATGCCAAGCGTCACATCTGGAGGAAACCTGGCACCATCCCTATGGTGAAGCATGGTGGTAGCAGCATCATGCTGTGGGGATGTTGTTCAGCGGCAGCGACTGGGAAACTAGCCAGGATTGAGGCAAAGATGAACGGAGCAAAAATACAGAGAGATCCTTGATGAAAACTTGCTCCAGAGCGTTCACAACCTCAGACTGGGGCGAAGGTTCACCTTCCAACAGGACAATGACCCTAAGCACACAGCCAAGACAACACAAGTGGCTTCAGGACAAGTCTCTGAATGGTGTGCCAAGCTTGTAGCGTCATACCGAAGAAGACACGATGCTGTAGTCGCTGCCAAAGGTGCTTCAACAAAGTACTGAGTAAAGGGTCTGAAGACTTAGAGTACCAGTCAAAAGTTGACACACCTACTCATTCAAGGATTTTTCTTTCAATTTTACTATTTTCTACATTGTAGAATAATAGTGAAGACATAAACTATGAAATAACATAAAATCATGTAGTAGCCAAAAAGTGTTAAATCGAAATATGTTTTACATTTAAGTTTCTTCAAAGTAGCCACCCATTGCCTTGATGACAGCTTTGCACACTCTTGGCATTCTCTCAACCAGCTTCATGAGGTAGTCACCTGGAATGCATTTCAATTAACAGGTGTGCCTTGATAAAAGTTAGTTTGTGGAATTTTTTTCCTTCTTAATGGTTTTGAGCCAATCAGTTGTGTTGTGAACAGGTAGGGGTGGTATACAGAAGATATCCCTATTTGGTAAAATACCAAGTCCATATTATGGCAAGAACAGCTCAAATAAGGAAAGAGAAATGACAGTCCATCATTACTTCAAGACATGAAGGTCAGTCACTGCGGAACATTTCAAGAATTTGAAAGTTTCTTCAAGTGCATTTGCAAAAACCATGAAGCGCTATGATGAAACTGGCTCTCATGAGGACCGCCACAGGAAAGACCCAGAGTTACCTCTGCTGCAGAGGATAAGTTCATTAGAGTTACCCGTCCCAGAAATAGCAGAAAATCAAATATTAAATATTTTGATTTGTTTAACACTTTTTTAGTTACTACATGATTCCATATGTGTCATTTCATAGTTATGATGTCTTCATTATTATTCTACAATGTAGAAAATAGTAAAAATAAAGAAAAACCCTTGAATGAGTAGGTGTGTCCAAACTATTGACCAGTACTGTATGTAAATGTCATGTTTTTTGTCTCTTCAATAAATTAGCAAACATTTCAAAAAAAAAAAACAGTTTTTGCTTTGTCATTATAGGGTATTGCGAGTAGATCGATGAGAAAATAAAAAAAACAATTCAATCAATTTTAGAATAAGGCTGTATGGAAAAAAAGTCAAGGATCTGAATACTTTCCAAAGGCACTGTAAACAATCTCTCAAGCACAAGCTCACATGCTTATGAGTAGCCAGCTAATCTTTATATTTCATGTCTAACCAACTTGGATCTAAACTCAGCAAAAAAATAGATGTTCTCTCACTGTCAACTGTGTTAATTTTCAGCAAACTTAACATGTGTAAATATTTGTTTGAACATAAGATTCAAGAACTGAGACAAACTGAACAAGTTCCACAGACATGTGACTAACAGAAATTGAATAATGTGTCCCTGAACAAAGGGGGGGGGGGGGGGGGGGGGCAAGATAAAAAGTAACAGTCAGTATCTGGTGTGGCCACCAGCTGCATTAAGTGCTGCAGTGCATCTCCTCCTCATGAACTTCACCAGATTTACCAGTTCTTGCTGTGAGATGTTACTCCACTCTTCCACCAAGGCACCTGCAAGTTCACAGACATTTCTGGGGGAGGAATGGCCCTAGCCCTCACTCTCCGATCCAACAGGTCCCAGACGTGCTCAACGGGATTGAGATCCGGGCTCTTCGCTGGCCATGGCAGAACACTGACATTCCTGTCTTGCAGTAAATCAGCCATACTGCTCATTCTGTGCGTGGTGGCATTGTCATGTCAGGATGAGCCTGCAGGAAGGGTACCATATGAGGGAGGAGGATGTCTTCCCTGTAATGCACAGCGTTGAGATTGCCTGCAATGACAACAAGCTCAGTCCGATGATGCTGTGACACACCGCCCCAGACCATGACGGACACTCCACCTCCAAAACGATCCCGCTCCAGAGTACAGGCCTCGGTGTAACGCTCATTCCTTCGACGATAAACGTGAATCCGACCATTACTCCTGGTGAGACAAAACCGCGACTCGTCAGTGAAGAGCACTTTTTTGCAGTCCTGTCTGGTCCAGCGACGGTGGGTTTGTGCCCATAGGCGACGTTGTTGCTGGTGATGTCTGGTGATGACCTGCCTTACAACAGGCCTCCAAGCCCTCAGTCCAGCCTCTCTCAGCCTATTGCGGACAGTCTGAGCACTGATGGAGGGATTGTGCGTTCCTGGTGTAACTCGGGCAGTTGTTGTTGCCATCCTGTACCTGTCCCGCAGGTGTGATATTCGGATGTACCGATCCTGTGCAGGTGTTGTTACACGTGGTCTGCCACTGCGAGGACGATCAGCTGTCCGCCATTTCTCCTTGTAGCGTTGTCTTAGGCGTCTCACAGTACGGACATGGCAATTTATTGCACGGGCCACATCTGCAGTCCTCATGCCTCCTTACAGCAAGCCTAAGGCACATTCACACAGATGAGCAGGGACCCTGGGCATCCCTCTTTAGGTGTTTTTCAGAGTCAGTAGAAAGTCCTCTTTAGTGTCCTAAGTTTTCATAACTGTGACCTTAATTTCCTACCGTCTGTAAGCTGTTTGTGTCTTAACGACCGTTCCACAGGTGCATGTTCATTAATTGTTTATGGTTTATTGAACAAGCATGAGAAGCAGTGTTTAAACCCTTTACAATGAAGGTCTGAGGTTATTTGGATTTTTACGAATTATCTTTGAAAGACAGGGTCCTGAAAAAGGGACGTTTCTTTTTTTGCTGAGTTTATTTGCTAGCCAACAAGGTAGAACAGTTGAATTGTTATAAAGCACCCTTCTGTCCATCTCCAACTGTTTGAACAGCATGCTAGCCTTTTCACTTTGTTCAGATGTTGAAATCAAGTGACCTATCTTCTTTCTCAGAATAAGAACGAGTTGCCAATTCCTTATGTAATTGGGCTTTATGCTTATTGCACATTTATAAAACAGACTAGACAGCATGTATAACAGTCTTTGAATGAAATGCTGCTAACGGAACGTGCCAAACTGAGCATTCATTTTCCAGAATCAATGTTCATCAATACTCTTGTTTTAATAGTGTCTGTTCTGCACGCAATGTGAAGAGTTGAGACAGGTTAACTTCTCTACTACAGTAAAATAATGTCTCAATGTGTTTTCGGTTTCCACATAACAGATTCTGTTGGACTAAGCCTCAAACGCAAATAACGAGTTGTAACCGCTTATCAGAGGAGGAAGTGATCTCTCATCTTTGTTGTTGTGAATGGCAGGGGGAGGGGCTTGGTGTGTGTAAACAGAGAGGAAGATGCAAAGCGAGAGGTTTCACTCTCGCCAAAATTGCGTTTCTATGGGCTTATTTTGGACTTAAGCTTGTCGCCTGCCTTCCCGAATTTTGGATAACGACTGAATTGTCGTTGAAAGATGCTTGTCTCCACCCTAACAGATCTCCAGGAAGGTGAACACAGCACAGAGGAGCGAAGGAGACAAGACCAAAAATACATGAGAACAGGCAGACATAAAACGCTCATAAAAACTCAAATAAAAACTTGATTCTTGCGATACAGGCATTTGGAATATCCTGCGAAAACATACATTTGAATTAATCAAATTCATTCAATATAAATCGTCCAGCCCTACGTACGTTTTCGATTGGGTTGAGATTTGGTGACAGACACACACCCACCCTTTAAACCCCCTGAGCTCCTTTGAGACACCTCTTTCAAAGTCACTCAGATATTTTCTTCTAGCCATGGTAACCAAATTTTTATTTTATTTTTTATTTATCCGTTATTTTACCAGGTAAGTTGACTGAGAACACATTCTCATTTGCAGCAACGACCTGGGGAATAGTTACAGGGGAGAGGAGTAATGTGGGCATGTGATGGTCTGTGTGTGGTGTGTGCATGTGATGGTCTGTGTGTGGTGTGAGAGTCTGTGTGATGGTCTGTGTGTGGGGTGGTCTGTGTGATGGTCTGTGTGTGGAGTGAGTGTGATGGTGTGTGGATGGTCTGTGTGTGTTGGTCTGTGTGTGTGATGGTCTGTGTTGGTGTGTATGTGTTGGTCTGTGTGTGTGATGGTCTGTGTGTGCGATGGTCTGTGTGTTGGTGTGTGTGATGGTCTGTGTGTTGGTCTGTGTGTGTGTGTGTGTGTGTGTGGCACAGAGGGAGAGAGAAAAAAAAAAAATGAAATACTGACATCGGTTTGGATATTGTAATATTTGAATAACTGTGCCGGTCCCGAGCATGCGTGCATGTGTGTTCCTGTACGAGTGTGTCTCTCTCACCCAATCCATCTTCTCTGCACTTATTCTTCCTCTCCTCTTCCAGTCCTGTCCATCCTCTCAATCTCCCTCCGTCCTGCTGCTCCTTCCCTCCACGCTGTGTGAACTCTGACCCACAGCGTAGACACTGCAGGCGGACACAGCTGGGGCGGCCCTCCATGACCCGCCGCTCATTCTCCTTCACCACCCGCGACAGTACCTCTGTCAGTGCCTAGCAACAACACAACACCCGCTGTATTTACAATCATGTATTTTCCAAGACATTCTTTGAAACTTTAATAACAGTCCTTGTATTTTCCGAAGGAACAGTTGTATGATGACTGGCTACCTCAAATGTGTATTGTACCCACATGCAAGTCCAAACAAGAAAACAGAACATTCCAATGGCTGCATACGTAAAACACACAAACAACAAGATAGATATCATTGGGCCTAACGAGCAAGGTCTGACCTGTAGGACTGATGGCAACATCCATGGAGTACTGACCACAGCTTTGTGAACGTTTTATAACGGTTTGGACTAATGACTACACCCCTGATCTTTCTCTTTGCTAATGATGTGTGTGATCAGTCCCCGGTCTGTTGCCAGTAGAACATCCTAACCCATTCGTTGATGATAGGCCCCGCTTTACTGAAGTTGCAAGCCAAGAAATTGTGAGACGCAGTATCTCGCAATAGAATGCTGTTTTTGATTGCAGATAGATAGGCCTAGTGCACGGTTCCGACTCCGGCTGACTGGTGGCCGACCTACAAATACTGTGCCCCTCTCCTCTCTCTCCGTCTGTCCCTCGCTATGAAAGATGCAAGTGTTTGTGTTCTCAGAAGTACGGCAACTTATCAGTCTCCTCCGTTCCAAGAATACTGAATCTTAGGAGTCAATCTTGAAACTCAGAAATGGGAGTCAACACCAGGAGTCGACGTGCAAGGAGTCGAGGTATCAATTCTATTGGAGTCGACACTCTCCAACACTACGTCATCATCGTTAACAGTTCGCAAAATGGCAGAGAAAGACAAGCGACAGCAGGGTAGTCCTGTATGGCAATACTTTCATAAGTTAAATGAGAAGGAAATGCAGACTTTGAGAGGTGGAGTTGAGGTACAGTAATGGTAGTACAGGTGCAATGCTTAACCATCTGAAAGGGACGTACCGTGAGACCCAAAGTGTTGCTAGCAGCAGAGTAGTTACATTGTGAATTCACGTGGAGTTTAAAATGAAAAATTGACTTTAAAAAATGTCTGTTTAACCGGTAATAACATTTTCCATTTGCCACATCCCTATTGCGTTACCTGCAGTGCCTCCTGGGGGTCATCATCCAGCATAACATAGCGTCTCCTCCTCCTCTCTCTGCTGACGTAACGGAAGTGAAGCTCTACCGCAGGAAGAGTTCGCTCCACCTCCTAGAGAGAGAACTATCTTTAGAACAAATACAAAACATACACTTCTTTCATCATTTCAGGCAACAACAAAAATAAAAATAAAAATCACCCCCCTCCCTCTCGGCATAATTCCCCTCCCCAACCATGCCTCCCTCCACCACCATCACTACTCACCTTTCCTCTCCTTCCATCCCTCCTCCTCCCCTTCCTTCCTTCCTTCCTTCTTCCCTCCCTCCCTCCCCCCCCCCCATTCCCCTCCTGCTCCTCACCCTCTCAGTCCAGGTGACCTGGGACATGGTGAACCTCCCCAGACTGTCCAACTCTAGCTGGGCCTGCAACTGACCCCTGCTCATGTCCACCTCCAGGACGTGTCTTGGCTTGACCCTGAGGAACACAGGACACTGGGCCCTGTTCTTCCTCCTCAGCCCCTCCTCCTCCTCCTCCTCTTCTGATGATGATAGTACTCCCACAAGCAGGGGGTGACACAGGTCAACTAGAGACAGATGAAAGAGAGGTCAAAGGTTGGCTCAGCGTTGCCCAATCAGTTCCTTTGGAACCCCCCAGTCTTTGCACATTTTGGTTGTATTCCCGCTCTAGCACAGCTGGTTGGACTAGTTAAGGGCTGGATGATAAGTTGTCTACTTCAATCAGGTGGGCTACTGCTAGTTCTGAAGTGCTCCTACCTCCCAAGTCCTCCTCCTCCTCTTCTCTGGTGTCCGTGGGTGTCGCCGGTGGCCCCTCTAACCCCTGACCCAGTCCCTCTGCCATAGTAGTCTCCAGGGTGGACTCTGTGTGCCCGAGGCTGTGGTCAGGCCACTGGAGGGTGGACTCTGTCTCCAGATCTGCATCCCAGTCTGAGGCCTCCTCCTTGGACTCAGACGAGAGCAGCGGTGGGGGTAGAACCTCCGGGACTTCCAGCTCTGGAGAAGGGGGCTTAAAGGTGGCGGGGCTTGCCTGGACGGGGCTGTTGTTGGTTGGGGAGGGGGTGGCACAGAGACTGTTGTTGAGGTGTGGAGGAGCTGGTCTGTCCGCCTTGTCTAGGGTGGCGATTGGCGCCCCCTCTAGGTGATGCTGGTAGCGCAGCCAATCCTCACCCAGTTGGTCCCTGAAACTGTCCATGCGTTCAATCTCCTTCTGGTGAGGGAGAACGATGTCTGAGGGGAGAGAGGTGGTTTTTATATATTACTATATGGACCCCCTAGCCCCCTTACCCCGTAGGTACCCCCTAGCCCCCTTACCCCGTAGGTACCCCCTAGCCCCCTTACCCCGTAGGATCTTCATCCAATCAGAGGGTTAGTTAAAGCTATTAACATGTATATATATATAGACATATATAGTAAAAGTTGACCTTGTATAGAGGACTGTGGTCTGGGTTCATAGTCGTAGTCACTGGGCTCTGAGATGCTAGCCCGTCTCACCCTCACCTTACTCTGAAACAACACACATGGATATATATATATTATACACACGACATTCCAGAAACATGTTCCTTCTCCTCTGCCTGTATTGATTTGTTCATTCCAAATGGACCTTACCCCGTAGACACCCCCTAGCCCCCTTACCCCGTAGACACCCCCTAGCCCCATAGGTACCCCCTAGCCCCCTTACCCCATAGACACCCCCTTGCCCCGTAGACACCCCCTAGCTCCCTTACCCCGTAGACACCCCCTAGCCCCGTAGGTACCCCCTAGCCCCCTTACCCCGTAGACACCCCCTAGCCCCATAGGTACCCCCTAGCCCCCTTACCCCATAGACACCCCCTTGCCCCGTAGACACCCCCTAGCTCCCTTACCCCGTAGACACCCCCTAGCCCCGTAGGTACCCCCTAGCCCCCTTACCCTGTAGACACCCCCTAGCCCCCTTACCCCGTAGACACCCCCTAGCCTCGTAGGTACCCCCTAGCCCCCTTACCCCGTAGACACCCCCTAGCCCCGTAGACACCCCCTAGCTCCCTTACCCCGTAGGTACCCCCTAGCCCCCTTACCCTGTAGACACCCCCTAGCCCCCTTACCCCGTAGACACCCCCTAGCCTCGTAGGTACCCCCCTAGCCCCCTTACCCCGTAGACACCCCCTAGCCCCGTAGACACCCCCTAGCTCCCTTACCCCGTAGACACCCCCTTACCCCGTAGGTACCCCCTAGCCCCGTAGGTACCCCCTAGCCCCGTAGGTACCCCCGTAGACACCCCCTAGCCCCCTTACCCCGTAGACCCCCCCTAGCCCCCTCACCCCGTAGACCCCCCCTTACCCCGTAGGTACCCCCTAGCCCCCTTACCCCGTAGGTACCCCCCTAGCCCCCTCACCCCGTAGACACCCCCTTACCCCGTAGGTACCCCCCTAGCCCCGTAGGTACCCCCCTAGCCCCTTCACCCCGTAGACACCCCCTTACCCCGTAGGTACCCCCCTAGCCCCGTAGACACCCCCAAGCCCTCTTACCCCGTAGGTACCCCCCTAGCCCCCTCACCCCGTAGACCCCCCCTAGCCCCCTCACCCCGTAGACCCCCCCTAGCCCCCTTACCCCGTAGGTACCCCCCTAGCCCCCTAGGTACACCCTAGCCCCCTAGGCCCGTAGACACCCCCTAGGCCCGTAGACCCCCCCTAGCCCCCTTACCCCGTAGGTACCCCCTAGCCCCCTCACCCCCTCACCCCGTAGGTACCCCCTAGCTCCCTCACCCCGTAGACACCCCCTAGGCCCGTAGACACCCCCTAGGCCCCTTACCCCGTAGGTACACCCTAGCCCCCTCACCCCGTAGACACCCCCTAGCCCCCTCACCCCGTAGACACCCCCTAGCCCCCTCACCCCGTAGGTACCCCCTAGCCCCCTCACCCCGTAGGTACCCCCCTAGCCCCCTCACCCCGTAGGTACCCCCTAGCCCCCTCACCCCGTAGGTACCCCCTTACCCTGTAGGATCTTGATCCTATCAGAGGGTTAGTTAAAGCTATTAACATGTATTTCTTCTAGCTGGTCAGGGTTTTAAGAGGTACACAGAGTGGCTAGGGGGTGGGGACAAACCACCAGCCTCTCAGTGAGCTGTGTAGCTGACTTACTTTGGCTTTCTTCTTGCGTTGTCGTGTCACTCCTACCTCGCTGACCGACAGGCTGTCACTCAACTCCCCGCCCCCGCTGGACACTACTTCCTGGTTACCCCGCTCTGGAGCCCTGGTGATCAAGGGCGAGGCCTGGGACTGGAGCTGCCCAATCAGCTGTCCCGGTTTGGGTAGCACCTGAAGGTGGGGGGGGGGGCGGTCCCATGTTAAGACTGTCTTGTACAAAAGTGGCGAATCCCACGAATTAACTTAAAGTGCACATCAACAAGTGACCCAACAAGACTAGAGAAGTGTTGAGTATATGCCTGCTGACCCACAGGAGCGGCCTACTCACTGACAACTCTGAGGAGGAGAGAGGGCTGCTGTCCAGTCTGAGCTAGAGGCGAGAGAGGGGGAGAGACAATATTAAACTCAAGGAGGAGACAGAGAATCATGAAAAAAAGACTGGGTCCAAATTCAGCTTTACGATTTTTCTCCCTCCTTCCCCCCCTCACTCACTCTGAGGTAGGCAGCCTTGGGGGAGAGGTGGCGGACAGTGCATGTTCTGTGGGTCTTCTGGAAGAACAGTGGGTTGCCCTTCAGATTCAGCTAAGAAGAGACAGAGGCTACAGGTCAGCGGGTCTGGGATAACACTGAGGCTACAGGTCAGCGGGTCTGGGATAACACTGAGGCTACAGGTCAGCGGGTCTGGGATAACACTGAGGCTACAGGTCAGCGGGTCTGGGATAACACTGAGGCTACAGGTCAGCGGGTCTGGGATAACACTGAGGCTACAGGTCAGCGGGTCTGGGATAACACTGAGGCTACAGGTCAGCGGGTCTGGGATAACACTGAGGCTACAGGTCAGCGGGTCTGGGATAACACTGAGGCTACAGTTTAGCGGGTCTGGGATAACACTGAGGCTACAGTTTAGCGGGTCTGGGATAACACTGAGGCTACAGGTCAGCGGGTCTGGGATAACACTGAGGCTACAGGTCAGCGGGTCTGGGATAACACTGAGGCTACAGGTCAGCGGGTCTGGGATAACACTGAGGCTACAGGTCAGCGGGTCTGGGATAACACTGAGGCTACAGGTCAGCGGGTCTGGGATAACACTGAGGCTACAGGTCAGCGGGTCTGGGATAACACTGAGGCTACAGGTCAGCGGGTCTGGGATAACACAGAGGCTGTCACACAGTAAACTACCGATAAGCACACTTCTAAGTTCTCTCTCTCCTTCACCATTTTGAGACTGTGCAGCATAGACAGAGGAGCCAGCTGGGAGTGATCCAGTAGCAGGTTGTAGGCCAAGTCCAGGTGCTGTAGGGACAACAACTGCTCCACTCCTGCATAGGGTCACAGTCACACACACAGTCACACACACAGTCACACACACACAGAGTCAGCCATCCAAAACTAACAGAGACTTAGAGAGTACACTGAACAATAGGGAGACGGTTGGGGGAGAGAGATGGGCAGATAGGCAGTACTGGCAAACAAATGCTGGAGTATGCCAGTATATTAATATATTCCCAGCTTCCTGTTTATCTATAGCCCCCAACTGTTTGTGGACACAAGGCTGTAAACAGATCCAAGGCTTTGACTGTCTGAAGTCCCTCTCTGTTCCAATACTGATAGAGGTCAGTTCAAGGGGTCATGCATAACAGGTAGTCTTGAGGGAGTTTGCAGATGGAATACTATTGCTAACTTTTTGTTATTGATGATTTTTGGCATACGTTTAGGGATAATATGAATATTAGGGCTGTGGTAAAAAATAATAATAATCCCAATTTCATTAGAGAAACCACCATACTATCATTCATTATAGCATGACCAGATGGTGTCTATCAGAGGTGTTACAGTACCGTTGATGGTCTCCAGCTCGTTGTTTCTGATGATGAGAGTGAGGAGCTTGGCTCTGGAGCTCAAGCCCAGCGTTGGAGCTCTCTGGAGATTGTTATAGCCCAGGTTGAGGTGCTCTAGCTCACTCAGAGGCTGAGAGAGGAGGAGGAGAGAGAGACAGTAGATATGGAGATAGCCCAGTGCAGTAACTTACTGCATGTCTCCAACTCTGACCCCCTCTCAACACACAGACACAAAACCTATCCAGAAATACCTTGAGAAAGTCAGCACACTCCTGGATTTTATTGTGACTAAGATCCAGAGACTTCAGAACATTCAGTAAACTCTAAAAAAAAGGCAGAGTGACTCACATTAAAACATGGCCCAAAAAAGTGATTCACATTAAAAACAAATGTCAAAGTCAGTGAATAAATAAACCAGTGAGCATGTCTTACGAGTGACTCATCCAGGCAGACTATAGCGTTGTAGCTGAAGTTGAGGGTGTGCAGCTCCAGCCAGGGCAGTGCAGAGCTGAGGTCTCCTCCACACAGAGACAGTAGCTCCTGTAACAAGAACACTGGCTCAAACTCCAACACAAAGGGGCCTGTTATTCAGAAAGAGAAAACGGTGAACAGTGTGTGTGTGTGTGTGTGTTACCTCCAGGGAACTGAGGCTCTTGGAGCAGGTGAACAGTGTGTGTGTGTGTGTGTGTTACCTCCAGGGAACTGAGGCTCTTGGAGCAGGTGAACAGTGTGTGTGTGTGTGTGTTACCTCCAGGGAACTGAGGCTCTTGGAGCAGGTGAACAGTGTGTGTGTGTGTGTGTGTGTTACCTCCAGGGAACTGAGGCTATTGGAGCAGGTGAACAGTGTGTGTGTGTGTGTGTGTGTTACCTCCAGAGAACTGAGGCTCTTGGAGCAGGTGAACAGTGTGTGTGTGTGTGTGTGTTACCTCCAGGGAACTGAGGCTCTTGGAGCAGGTGAACAGTGTGTGTGTGTGTGTGTTACCTCCGGGGAACTGAGGCTCTTGAAGCAGGTGAACAGTGTGTGTGTGTGTGTGTGTGTGTTACCTCCAGGGAACTGAGGCTCTTGGAGCAGGTGAACAGTGTGTGTGTGTGTGTGTTACCTCCAGGGAACTGAGGCTCTTGGAGCAGGTGAACACCTCTAACTGAGAGTAGACTCCCCGCAGGTCCTCCAGACAGTGAGGGGGGATACGCTTCAACTGGGAGAGAACAACAGGCCCAGAGTAAGCCAGATTCATCTATATACAACATGTATACTGTTCTGTTACAAAGGAGAAGCACACACATTTTCCTCCCATACCTCTAAGGACTTGAGAGACTTGAAAGGAAAGATCTTGACCACTGACTGAAGCCTCGACCCAGGTGGATTGATGAGCTAGGAATGAAAGGCCAAAGAACATTATATAGAATGCTATAGCTCCACCTTGTGGCTCAATGAAATTCCCTCAGATGTCCACATAATTCAGTTTTACTTGGAACATTTATGTTTATGAAGTGCTGAGCAAGTTATGCATACATCTATTACAAAACTGTTCACAAATAGAGCAGGACACACACACCTTGAGGGAGACAGTCTTCTGCAGCACGTCGAACAGGAACTGGAGCTGCAGTAGGGAGGTGGTGTCAGCAGGGTGCGAGGGCAGAGCCAGGAAGCCATGTTGGTGAGTCCTGGAGAGGAGGTACTGCTCAAATAGACGACCTAGGTGCTGCAGAGAGTCTGCCTGTAGAGTCAGGGTACTGCTGCCGTCCAGCACAGATGCACCTGGAGAGAGGAGAGACAATGGTAACACACCACTTAAAACCTGCAGTTATAATGCAACATAAAATATATTAAGCATGTAGCTACAGTATAGCTATGAGGCCCTAATCATTTCTAACAACGTCAAAAGAACAGATTAGCATGTCTGGGATAACAGGGGCTATATCTAGAATATGTAGGTGGTGATGTTACTATACCATGATCCCGAAGCAGAGTGGCCAAGCTGTTGACAAGGGTGGATTGGCCACTGTGACATCCAGCCATCCTGCAGGTAAACAATGCACCATAAAATAGATGAGAAGACCGAGACAGATGATTCTGGGGAAATGTGACACGTGCAAACAACCCAAACAATAGCACAAATTGTTAAAATAAAAATAGGTTCTCAACTTACAGTAGAGATGATGGAAGCTAACTTGTAGGATACTGGTTAAATACCAGCTAGCATGTTAGCTAGCTATGTAGAGTATATTGCAATGTAGGACCAGCAGTTGTCTGTGAACGTTAAACTGGGCTACTCACAAAGCCAACACGAATCTATCTCTAGCTAGCTGTTGTAGCTTGTCTTGGATAGCATTCCACAGACTATTTCTTGAGACAACAACATACCTTAGCTATCTTATGTGACAGTCAAGCAGTGGTCAACATCGACATTCCCTTCCGATTGCCAGCAATACGACAAAAACATCAGTCAAATAACTTCAAGTGTACTCGGTTGTCGATGTTGACATCTTCACTTGGACTGATGTCACGTGAGGAAGTTTCGAAAAAAATATACAGTGGCCCGGAGAAACCAAATTTCAAAAAGCCGAAACAGGCGTTTTCGTAACTTGTGCCAATCAATGGATATTGAAATGTTATAAATTAGCGAGACGTCTCAAAAAAAAAAAAAAATTGTGCGCATGTACACAATATGATTCAAATTTCAGATTTAGTCTGATTTCTTGGCCATAGCCACCACTAGATGGCTCCCTACCTCAAGAAGCAGGATCAAATCATAGGGGATCAACAATATTTACTTTATGACAGTGACAACGCAATGGGGCATTTCTTTATTAAATGCATTCTGAGAACACTCAGCACATCTTTCTGGTATGCTTTATCGCCCTTGTAAAATGTTCTGGATGTTATCTTTACAATGGAGTGGAAGGACAATACACAGTTTTCAACACTGAAAGTAGCTAGATGTAACTATGCAAGGCACGCAAAATTGTATCGTTTAGCCTACTAAAGACTTTTAACAAATCTGTAATTGTGAGTAATTAAGTAAAGTAAGTATTTTTACAAATAGGCCTACTACCAATGCCTTTGCGGGGATCCTTTAAGTTTCCACCTTTTATACCAAATGTCCAAAACTAAGTGGTTTCTCTAATTTAAGCCTGTACATTCATGTCTTGTTGCTAGGTAACACGCACACACGCACGCTCACGCACACACAAGACAATCTTTTTCCATTCGGGACTGGGGATGTTTCCATGTAAGGATTTATGTACGGTAATTTGGTAAACATTTCCATCCACTGAGATGCTCTGGCAGGAAAGGTTCTCTGCAGACCAAGCATGCACTGAAAGCATGTTGGGACTGTTTCAAACTCTCCGATTTTTGGGATTGCGTTAAAATCAAGCAACATGATTTCTGTTATGGAAAACATGGACCAACTAAACATTGTGGATTAGTTGGTTGCATTTTTATGGGTGGAAATGCCTTCTAAAAAAATCTCTAATTGTGTGACCTTGATTTTCCATTTCAGTTTAGACCATTCAGTCTGCCATCTTCTGTTTGGGATTCTCAATGTATGATCATATGGTTACAGAAGTAAACAAATACACAATGCTTAGGTTATGTTTAGATGTTTAGATGTCTTTGTGTGTATGAAGTGTTGGATTACGTTTATATTGGCCCATAGATCTGAGAATAAAAAGTTTTCCACAATCCTCAACATTTCTATATTTATCCAATCAGTGACTCAGTCAAATGAATGTCAATTAAGTCTAATCAACACACTAAATAAACCATGCTCCTTCACTGTCCAAACGCTGCTCTCAAAATGGAAGAACAATACCTGACCATCCCCCAGCAAGCACAGGTAACCTAGCCTGGAACTCCTGGAACCTAGTCTGGAACTCCTGGAACCTGGCCTAGAACCTAGCCTGGAACCAAGCCTAGTCCCACATCTGTTTGGGCTATTTTTTGGTGTGACACTGACCAAAAGGGTTGGCAAAACAGCACACAAATATCTGGGACCAGGCTACGGAAAACCTCCTCCTCCTTTGTGGCCTTTTGCACAGAAGGCTACATGTAAATACAACATGGTTGTAAAACGATTCCTCTATTGGCTCATAATTTGCAGAGAACTGAGGGATGATTCAGGATCGGGACATGTCAAGTCAAGGCTTTTCTTCTTCCAGAACAAGGTCAAAGGACCAAATCACTGTCCCTTTTGTCTGAGTCAGTAAACTTTACAGGTCACAATTCATCACAATACAAACACAGGGTGTGCCCAGGCATCAGGCCAGGCTACTGTTCTTATACATTATAGTCATTAAAGCCAGGATACTGTTCTAATACATTATAGTCATTAAAGCCAGGATACTGTTCTAATACATTATAGTCATTAAAGCCAGGATACTGTTCTAATACATTATAGTCATTAAAGCCAGGATACTGTTCTAATACATTATAGTCATTATAGCCAGGATACTGTTCAAATACATTATAGTCATTATAGCCAGGATACTGTTCTAATACATTACAGTCATTATAGCCAGGATACTGTTCTAATACATTATAGTCATTATAGCCAGGATACTGTTCTAATACATTATAGTCAGTATAGCCAGGATACTGTTCTAATACATTATAGTCATTATAGCCAGGATACTGTTCTAATACATTATAGTCATTATAGCCAGGATACTGTTCTAATACATTATAGTCAGTATAGCCAGGATACTGTTCTAATAGATTATAGTCAGTATAGCCAAGATACTGTATTAATATATACAAATATAAACAGGTCATCCAACTGTGCTAGGCCCATATCGGAAATATGCCCTTTTCTAATCAAAGGGGTTTCTGCTCAGTGTTGTAATGTTTCACTTCATATCAATCAAATGTTATTCGTCGCATGCTTCGTTAACAACAGATGTGGACTAACAGTGAAATGCCTACATACACACATTGAAATGAACTATAGCTCTTTACATATGCATTGAAACAGATAATGTATTCATTCACTGCATGAGGAGATCTCACCCAGCGCTCGCTATCAATGTGGACCTGTACTTTATCTAGTGTGTATATTGACTTAATAATTCTGGGGGGAATTTTAGGTAGCTGAACTTGATGGGAATGGCATTGCAATAACCGCTGGCCAGATATTGTGGCCTGTTACCCCATTACCTGGTGGCTGTCCCCAGACACTGGGCAAACTCTAGCCCCAGGCCTTGTTTACAAACCAGGCCTTCTCTGCTTCTCCTTTCCGATGTTGCTTTTTCTAAAATGACATATGAGGTTCTACGCAAACACCCCCAGCATCATCCAGATGCCCCCCAAGATACTGGCCCCTTCAGAAGGGCCCTTTCTCCTCGCGTCCACCCTCAAGGCGAGCCGGGATGCCGACCATAAATAGGTGAAATACCATGAAATCAGAGGGCACCCACAAAACAAAATAATCAACATTTATATCTGTGACTCCCTGCCTGGCTGGAGAGTATGGTTACAGTATATATGCAATGTTTATTTCTGTGCCCTTAAATAAACAGCAATTAGTCTCCCGGGCAACCACCGCACTCACTGGACGGGTTAATGGGAGCTTGTTTGGTATGTATGCACGACACCTCAGCGCCTGGCCCCAGCTGATCAATAGGCAACATACACAGCGCCCACCAGGTAGGGAATGGCATGCAGCCTCTGGGCAGGGCTTTCATTAAGTGTCAATGTATATGGAAGGAATGCTTTTTGTTTATGTTTGTTTATTTATTTATTTTCTGGGAGAGGGTGCATGCTGATAAAAATAAACATGCTACAGTATGTAATATTGCCTCTCTCAGTCTCAGGCCCAGCCAAGGGAAAGCTGCCTCGTTTTCCTCCATTGAGTTGCATGATACTACCACATAGAACATTCTCTTCTTGCCTTTCCCTATTGTACAGTGTATTTTATGCACATTTCCAACAATAGTACTATTACAAATAGGCTGCATAGCCTATAATGAGGATAGTATCTAGTACTTACATTTCTTAGTTTCCATTGTTCAGAATCATTTTAAATAGAAAGTTTATAGGGCATCACTTCAGTGTAGCCTATGTGGGTTCGAGTTTGTCTGACAGTTATTTCTGCTTGCTGTAATAAATCACCAAATCTATCTATATACAGGCCTCATCAACATCAACAGTTGGCCAGAGACACCTGGCTGAGTACCATAATGTAAGTTGATTACAAAATAACAAGTCATTTGGACTGGTCTTAGGTATACTTGTGCATGAAAACTTGAGAGGCTATATAATATTTTCGTCATAGCACAAAATTGCCTGCTAGGGTTTGCCTGCTGCTCTTCCATACGCACCACTGGTCTGACGAGCTGTCAGTTAATCCTGCCGTTGGTAGGACCCTGCAGAACTCAACCCAGCCGCTGGCTTCACCTGTTCGCATGCACAGTTATTTTACCTGGATTTGCGTTCCATCGCCTCATTAAATGACAAGAAGTTCCATGCCGAGAATGATATCGTATTCAGGCTGCAGCTTGCTGCTGCTGTCGGTGGCTTTCGTGGGCGCTTCTTTCGCGGAGATGGTCTTCCGTTGCTCGAGTTGCACCGCCGAACGTCAGGCTGCGTGCCCGAAGCTCACCGAGACCTGTGCAGAGATAGTGCGCGAACCGGGCTGCGGTTGCTGCCCGGTGTGCGCCCGGCAAGAGGGCGAGTTATGCGGCGTGTACACCCCGAGATGCTCCAGCGGTCTCCGGTGTTACCCGAAGCCGGACTCCGATCTGCCTCTCGAGCAGCTGGTACAGGGGCTGGGGCTGTGCGGACACAAAGTGGTCACCGAGCCCACGGGGAGCCAGGAGCAACTTAGCGGTCAGTTTCAACAAGCTTGATACATTTACAATGTTATAATGGAACAGAGAGGAAGTTTGGGAAGTATGATCAGTAGTAGGCATTAATGAATAATTGCACTGTCATTGGGAGGGCTTACAGCCCTTAGCATGGACCGTATTGTGATTTATTTAATTCGCAGCAGTCTAAGCTAATGATTTTGGCGTCCATTTGCTCATAGAAACATTTAAACTGTAATTAACTCACTCTAAAACGCCTATTTATTTGAATTATTTGTTATTACACAGTTATAACTCTTTTATAACACAATTTTATCAAGGTACTTTTGCCTTTATTAATATGTACCGAATTGAGTTGCAAATGCTATAAGCCTATATTTGGCTTTGGGCTATATGTCCTAATGACAAATCAAAGAAACGTTTGCAGGTAGTATCATCCATCAGTCTCCAACAACAACCAGAACTACACTGGACTAGTTTGACTTATTGACCTTCATGTGTAAACTTATTGGTCCCTTGCTGCAATCCAATAGACCCCCTTACCTAACAGTATTATTCCTGTATAACAGATCTTACACTATATAAGCAAGCCTATACTGTAAGACATACTGTATGCTTGATTATACACTGAAATAACATTCCCAGCTTGTGTTTTACACAGAAATCCCAAGACATTTCTATTTAATTGGATAACATGAGAGAGGAGAGATAAGTAAAATAATGCCACATTGATTGGCAATTTGGACTTTGTACTTTGACCCAAACCACTGTCAACTAGTCATGGAGTGTTTGTTGAAGCTTGTTCAGTATGGTGTGATTTCTACTAAACCTAATGTCATTGTCCCCATCTGCCAAATGTAACATTTGGTTACATTATAAAGGAGAACCTGTGATTCCTGAAAAGTTCAAACGGATTAGGGCCAGGTCACCACAGACAGTAGCACTAGAAATGCACGTGGAGTAACCTACACATGCACATGTAGCCAGAGATAAGTTGGGTCTTAGGAGGTAGTGGTGTTCTAATACTATTTCTATGGTGGAACTCTTCCTGAAATAGCTACTTGCAGTCTGCTTTGCTACAGCCAGATGCCACAGTCCTAGCCTACAGTACAGTGAATTGCCATGACGCCATCCTATATTTCTCTGCTCAAACTGTTTCTTTTCTACTCTGACTGTTTCTATGTATTCACAGCCTGGCATATAAGGGATGGGTTACACCTGGGTTACACAGTACTATCATGTACACCTGGGTTACACAGTACTATTATGTACACCTTGGTTACACAGTACTATCATGTACACCTGGGTTACACAGTACTATTATGTACACCTGAGTTACACAGCACTATTATGTTCATCTGGGTTACACAGTACTATCATGTACACCTGGGTTACACAGTATTATTATGTACACCTGAGTTACACAGTACTATCATGTACACCTGGGTTACACAGTACTATCATGTATACCTGGGTTACACAGTACTATTATGTACACCTGGGTTACACAGTACTATTATGTACACCTGGGTTACACATTACTATAATATTCACCTGAGTTACATAGTACTAATATGTACACCTGGGTTACACAGTACTATTATGTACACCTGGGTTACACAGTACTATTATGTACACCTGGGTTACACAGTACTATTATGTACACCTGGGTTACACAGTACTATTATGTACACATTGGTTACACAATACTATCATGTACACCTGGGTTACACAGTACTATTATGTACACATTGGTTACACAGTACTATTATGTACACCTGGGTTACACAGTACTATTATGTACACATTGGTTACACAGTACTATCATGTACACCTGGGTTACACAGTACTATCATGTACACCTGGGTTACACAGTACTATTATGTACACCTGAGTTACACAGTACTATTATGTTCACCTGGGTTACACAGTACTATCATGTACACCTGGGTTACACAGTATTATTATGTACACCTGAGTTACACAGTACTATCATGTACACCTGGGTTACACAGTACTATCATGTACACCTGGGTTACACAGTACTATCATGTACACCTGGGTTACACAGTACTATTATGTTAACCTGAGTTACACAGTACTATTATGTACACCTTGGTTACACAGTACTATCATGTACACCTGGGTTACACAGTACTATCATGTACACCTGGGTTACACAGTACTATTATGTACACCTGGGTTACACAGTACTATCATGTACACCTGGGTTACACAGTACTATCATGTACACCTGGGTTACACATTACTATCATGTACACCTGGGTTACACAGTACTATTATGTACACCTGGGTTACACAGTACTATCATGTAAACCTGGGTTACACAGTACTATTATGTTAACCTGAGTTACACAGTACTATTATGTACACCTTGGTTACACAGTACTACCATGTACACCTGGGTTACACAGTACTATCATGTACTTCAGACAGAATTCACAGTGTTACCTGTAAAAAAAAATGAGGCAATGTTTATATGACTCCCTTTCAAACAGTCCCTTATTAACCACTATCTTGCAGGTTTAAGCATCCCAGTATATGGAGTGATATAAACTTCTGGACACAATCTGGTGTGTCCACGAGATTATGCAGAAAGCAGCCCCAGTTACACATGTTTCCTACACGTTTTCATTGTCTAAATAGGCCGATGTGCGAAACCACAATCTATGACAACTCAGGCCATGGTAACCTAGCTACATCACATGTCCTGCTTGTTGAAACAGAGTAAACCTTGGGATAATTAATAGCAGTAAGACTTCACTTTAATTAAGCGCTTGTTTAATAAAGGGCTTGTTTAATAAAGGGCTTGTTTAATAAAGGGCTTGTTTAATTAAGGGCTTGTTTAATAAAGGGCTTGTTTAATTAAGGGCTTGTTTAATAAAGGGCTTGTTTAATAAAGAGTTTGTGAGGAGTTTATAGGATCAGTTTATAAGTTAAACTAAAACGCATTGGTTAACAGTCACATCCGCTCATGTATCAAAATAATCGTCACTTAACTTACCTGTCTTTCTCATCTGGCAGAACACATGTAATACACACAAATGCAATGAGTTGTCGCATAAAGCTTACTTCTTATTGTTATTATGTGAACACACGTTATAATCAAGGAAAACGTGTTCTGCATTCTCCAAGATTGGATCACTGGGAAATGCAGAGCACCCGATATGCATTCCTTCATGCTCATCATCTCATGCCATACAGGCCTTAATGCATGACTGGCATGTAGCCTTTCATCTATGAAAGACTTGATATGAAAACCCTCCTCAGTGTCTGTGGTGCACCACGTGTCTCCTCCTAACCTGAACCCTGTGGTGGATGTGCATCGTTATTAGTCCACCAGCCTACGCCTAGACAGTAGCTCCTTATTGTCAATATCAAGTGGTACAACTACAGTCGGTTTACTGTGACGCGTCAGAGAATGATGTAAATATAGACGTTGGGGCGCGATTGATTCCACAACAGGCAGACGGGGAGTATATCACATTATTACGTAAAGACACGTCATAGTCAATAATACATCACGCTAATACAAAAACATACTATTAAAAAATATATTTAAGAGAAGTGTAGCGTCCCAAATGGTTCCATATAATGGGCCCTGGTCAAAAGTAGTGCACTCCTTTGCAAAAGAGACCCTGCTAAAATAAAGGTTAACTTAATAGGGTGCTATTTGAGACACACGAAGATTCATCACTCATCCTCCCATCAGGATCACATCGTTGGGCTGCCACTTATCCAACAGAGGGAGGGTTACCCCACCCACAACCCAACAAAAGACCAACAAAAACCTCTCAAAGCTTTACAAGGAAAACAGATCCTGACCATCTGGCTGCAACTGGGCTGTGAAATAACACGGCTCCCTAACGAGGGGTATTCATCTGTACCTGCATGGGTCCACTGCCGGGGTGCCCAGCCCTCTAGACGGTGCCCGCAGGCCCGAAATAGCCCCTGATAATCCCTCCTGCTTCTCTGAAACACAGGCATCACTGCCATCCACCCCTGGGGCTGCAACTTCACCCGAAGCCATGCTAAGAATCTCAGCGTGCCTCAGATGCGTTCCAGAATAAACCTGCTCCCTTTCTCTTCCTCTCTCTCCCTTTCTCTCTCCCTCCTTTCTTTCTCTCTCTTTCTCTCTCCCTCCTTTCTTTCTCTCTCTTTCTCTCTCTCCCTCCTTACTTTCTCTCTCTCCCTCCTTTCTTTCTCTCTCTTTCTCTCCCTCCTTTCTTTCTCTCTCTCTATCTCTCTCTCTCCCTCCTTTCTTTCTTTCTCTTGCTGGCTCCCTCCCTCCTTCCACTCCACTCCCTCCCTCCCTCTTCGGTGCTTGGAGAAAACACAAGCTATGTCTGAAATGTTACTGAGCTGAGTGGGATTGGAAGGGGACCTGTGAAAGGGCTTTGCAGGGGATAGGGCTGGCTTCGCCAGATGGTTTGATGTTTCTTCACCGAAGATAATGGAGTCGAAGGAGATTTAAGTGCTGGGTATGTGTGTACAGAAGGAGGCCAATGCATTTGGCTGCTGCAATCACCCAAGATCTGTTGTTCATGGCTAGCCCGATGGCTGCAGGCAGAGCTACTGTCTTAGGAATTGATCCTTGTATGATGGTGGTTTGTGTATCAAGGCCAGTTGACTTGTTACATTGGTGCCATGACTTGGATCACATGATTGGTGTAGGGTTGCAAAATTCATTTTCATCTTTCAATAAATTCACTGGTTTTCCAGAAATCCTGGTTGGAGGATTCTGGATATCATGATTATTCCCCCATGACTCCGGGGGAGCCTCCAACCGGGATTTCGGGCGAACCAGAGAATTTATTGAAAGTCCCGGAAATGTAACCCTAATCTGGTGTCCTATCATCTCTGTTAATAAAGGAGATATGGATATGTTCACTCTTCAAAGTTAATCTGGTCTTTTCAGACCTCAAAAGTGGTCTAATGTCAAGGTCACGTCTACAGGCCTCAATCCCAAAGGAATGGGAAAGATGGGCACCATCTCTCTCCCCTCTCTCTCTATTCTCTCTATGTGTCTGCTGTAATTGTCCATGCTGCCCTGCAGGTTCGATGGGCTCTGTCTTGCCTCCGTCTCCCTGTCTCTCTGTCCTCCAGAGCCAGGTGTGTGTGTCTCAAATGGCAAAATACTCCCTTTTCCCTATATAGTGCACTACTTTAGACCAGAGTCATATAGGGATACAGTGTTGTTTGGGACGCATCCAGAGTCCCAGGTTTAGCCTGCAGTCAGTCAGTTCAGGGGTGGATAGATGCCTGGCTGGGTGCAGCCAGTGTCTACGTGTCAGGACCTGCCCAGCCCCAGCTAGCTTCACGGTGTGGAGGAGCCTCTCAGGCCAGATAGCCTAGCTGTGAGGTAAACACACTTGCTCTGTGCTGACTGTGTGATTCTAGGAGGAGAGTCCTAGCAGGCCTTGTAAAGGATAATGGGAAGCAGTTATGGAGCTGGCTTTACTATAGTCGTGGCCAAAAGTTTTGAGAATGACACAAATATTAATTTTCACAAAGTTTGCTGCTTCAATGTCTTTAGATATTTTTGTCAGATGTTACAATAGAATACTGAAGTATAATTACAAGCATTTCATAAGTGTCAAAGGCTTTTATTGACAAATACATGAAGTTGATGCAAAGAGTCATGACCTCTGTAATCCGCCCTGGCATGCTGTCAATTAACTTCTGGGCCACATCCTGACTGATGGCAGCACATTCTTGCTTAATCAATTCTTGGAGTTTGTCGGAATTTGTGGGTTTTTGTTTGTCCACCCGCCTCTTGAGGATTGACCACAAGTTCTCAATGGGATTAAGGTCTGGGGAGTTTTCTGGCCATGGACCCAAAAGATTGATGTTTTGTTCCCCCGAGCCACTTAGTTATCACTTTTGCCTTATGGCAAGGTGCTCCATCATGCTGAAAAAGACATTGTTTGTCACCAAACTGTTCCTGGGTGGTTGGGAGAAGTTGCTCTCGGAGGATGTGTTGGTACCATTCTTTATTCATGACTGTGTTCTAAGGCAGAATTGTGAGTGAGCCCACGCCCTTGGCTGAGAAGCAACCCCACACATGAATGGTCTCAGGATGCTTTACTGTTGGAATGACACAGGACTGATGGTAGCGCTCACCTTGTCTTCTCCGGACAAGCTTTTTTCCGGATGCCCCAAACAATCGGAAAGGGGATTCATCAGAGAAAATGACTTTACCCCAGTCCTCAGCAGTCCAATCCCTGTACCTTTTGCAGAATATCAGTCTGTCCCTGATGTTTTTCCTGGAGAGAAGTGGCTTCTTTGCTGCCCTTCTTGACACCAGGCCATCCTCCAAAAGTCTTTGCCTCACTGTGCGTGCAGATCCACTCACACCTGCCTGTTGCCATTCCTGAGCAAGCTCTGTACTGGTGGTGCCCCGATCCCGCAGCTGAATCAACTTTAGGAGACGGTCCTGGCGCTTGCTGGACTTTCTTGTGCGCCCTGAAGCCTTCTTCACAACAATTGAACCTCTCTCCTTGAAGTTCTTGATGATCCGATAAATGGTTGATTTAGGTGCATTCTTACTGGCAGCAATATCCTTGCCTGTGAAGCCCTTTTTGTGCATAGCAATGATGACGGCACGTGTTTTCTTGCAAGTAACCATGGTTTACAGAGAAAGAACAGTGATTCCACGCACCACCCTCCTTTTGACGCTTCCAGTCTGTTATTCGAACTCAATCAACATGACAGAGTGATCTCAAGCCTTGTCCTCGTCAACACTCACACCTGTGTTAACGAGAGAATCACTAACATGATGTCAGCTGGTCCTTTTGTGGCAGGACTGAAATGCAGTGGAAATGTTTTTTGGGGATTCAGTTCATTGGCATGGCAAAGAGGGACTTTGCAATTAATTGCAATTAATCTGATCACTCTTCATAACATTCTGGAGTATATGCAAATTGCCATCATACAAACTGAGGCAGCAGACTTTGAAAATGTATATTTGTGTCATTCTGGCCATGACTGTACAGTCAATTGTGAAGGTGATACGTTATATATACACATAAACACAGGGAAATACAGTATCATTATCACTATGCTGGCCCTAGAGTGAGGTAATATTCATTTGTTACACAATAAGTTGAGATTAAAGGGGATAGTTAAAGGGATAATTTGAACCATGAATGTATGTTGGTTTGACCTAACCAGTCTCCCCTTCTCCATCCATGGGCCATCTGCTCAGTTGACAAGAGTCTAGACTGTCAGACATGAACCTTCTCTCCTTTGTGCTGTTCTGGGAATTTGACAAGCATCAGCTATTAAAAAAGCAAGGAAGCCACTCGTCCCTTTTTTCCGCTGTATTAATTCAAGCAGTGGACCGGACAACAAAGTAAAAACAATGGAGCTGCAGCTCTGTTGACATTGCAAAGCCCAGGCCCACCTCTGTGGATCGGTGGAACAGAGTGTACTGCAGGAACGGGGCCCCCTTAGAGGGGGGGCCTGACCCTGTCCGTGTGTGTCTCTGTGTGTGTCTCTGTGTGTGTGTGTGTGTGTGTGTGTGTGTGTGTGTGTGTGTGTGTGTATGTGTATGTGTGTGTTTGTGTGTGTGTGTGTGTGTGTGTGTGTGTGTGTGTGTGTGTGTGTGTGTGTGTGTGTGTGTGTGTGTGTGTGTGTGTGTGTGTGTGTGTGTGTGTGTGTGTGTGTGTGACCAGGTTCTAACCCATAGTCACACTGGCACAGCCTGGCACAGAACACTTGGTAAAGCCCTCCTGTGAGAAAAGACAGTTGGAGGGCTGAAGTTAAATGGAAATCCCAGGTAATAGGAACTGACATTCAGGTTTCCTCCATGAAGCTGAAATCAGTTTCAGTAGCTGAAGCTGAATTACAGCTGAATTACAGTTGGAGAAAATTGGGATTATCTAATAGATGAAAACAGCATAATTTGTGTGTGTGTGTGTGTGTGTGTGTGTGTGTGTGTGTGTGTGTGTGTGTGTGAGTGTGTGTGTGTGTGTGTGTGTGTGTGTGTGTGTGTGTGTGTGTGTGTGTGTTAAGGGATGTATAAGTGTGTGTGTTGTTGTGCATGTCTCACACCTGATTCCAGTTGACTTCTGCCCTCTGTTCTGCAAAGACACTGAGAGCACAAAGAGTTTCATGAGGAGAGCTGAAGTTAGATCTGATAGTTTCATGAGAAGAGCTGAAGTTAGATCTGATAGTTTCATGAGGAGAGCTGAAGTTAGATCTGATAGTTTCATGAGTAGAGCTGAAGTTAGATCTGATAGTTTCATGAGCAGAGCTGAAGTTAGATCTGATAGTTTCATGAGGAGAGCTGAAGTTAGATCTGATAGTTTCATGAGTAGAGCTGAAGTTAGATCTGATAGTTTCATGAGTAGAGCTGAAGTTAGATCTGATAGTTTCATGAGTAGAGCTGAAGTTAGATCTGATAGTTTCATGAGGAGAGCTGAAGTTAGATCTGATAGTTTCATGAGGAGAGCTGAAGTTAGATATGATAGTTTCATGAGTAGAGCTGAAGTTAGATCTGATAGTTTCATGAGTAGAGCTGAAGTTAGATCTGATAGTTTCATGAGTAGAGCTGAAGTTAGATCTGATAGTTTCATGAGGAGAGCTGAAGTTAGATCTGATAGTTTCATGAGGAGAGCTGAAGTTAGATCTGATAGTTTCATGAGGAGAGCTGAAGTTAGATCTGATAGTTTCAAGAGGAGAGCTGAAGTTAGATCTGATAGTTTCATGAGGAGATGTCACGACTTCAGGCGACGTTCGGCGGTCGACGTCACCGGTCTTCTAGCCATCGCCGATCCACTTTTCATTTTCCATTTGTATTGTCTTGTCTTCCCACACACCTGGTTTCAATTCCATCAATTCCATGTTGTGTATTTTACCCTCTGTTCCCCCTATGTCCTTGTCCGGTATTGTTTATTGTAAGTGCTTGTGCACGTTATGTCTGGTGTGCGTCGGGTTATGTACCCATTTATTGATTGTTCTGTTTTCCGGTGGGTTTTTATTATTAAACTGCGCCGTTGGAAACACAGTTTTTGCTCTCCTGCGTCTGACTTCTCTGCCGCCAGTACGCACCCCTTACAGAATACCGGACCAAACTTATGGAGTCAGCAGGAACAGGTACCCCGGGTATAAGGGTGGAGGAGCGCATCCGGGAGCACGCAGCAATGCTCCACCATCTTGGCAACGCCATGGCCTGCGTTGTCCAGACAATGGACCGCTGGGAGAGACAGGGAGTTCTCCGAGCGCCTCCACCAGCACAGCCGGGGTTTCCACTACGCGCCCCTCCTTCTCCTGGTCCCAGTAGGATTCGTCTCTCCCTTCCCCAGGAATACAATTGGATGGCTGCGAACTGCCAGGGGTTTCTCTTGCAGCTGGACTTGTGCCTGGCAACCGTCCACACGGCTCCTTTGGGCCGTGAGAGGGTGTCCGCCCTCGTCTCGTGCCTCACAGGGAAAGCCCTGGAGTGGGCAAACGCCGTGTGGGGAGAGGGAGATGCAGCGTTGGACCAGTTTGAGGGGTGAACCCCTATTCCATCTGAGGCAGGGGACGAGGAGCGGCCAGCGGTTCGCCCTGGAGTTTCGGACCCTGGCTGCCGGCGCGGGATGGAACGACAGGGCCCTGATCGACCATTATCGCTGCAGTCTGAGCGAGGACGTCCGTCGGGAGTTGACCTGCAGAGACACCACCCTCACGTTCGACCAGCTGGTGGACCTGTCCTTCCGGCTGGAAAACCTGCTGGCTGCCCGCGGACGTTCAGATTGGGGTCTGTGGGTTCCATCCCCCCGCACCCCCTCTCCGATATCCATGGAGCTGGGAGGGGCGGTGCGGAGGGAGACAGGAGAGGGTTCCAGCTCGTGCACCATCTGTGGCCGCAGAGGTCACACTGCCGGTCAGTGCCGGGTTGGTTCCTCTGGGTATCGAGGCAGCAGGCAGGGCGCTCTTGCGTCACCCCAGGTGAGCCGGCACCATTCTCACCCAGAGCCCTCTGTCGCACATATGTTTGTGTATGTAACTTCTGAGTTTTCCCCGCATTCCCAGCATAAGGCGCTCGTCAATTCAGGCGCGGCTGGGAATTTTATAGATAGTTCGGTCGCCCATAGTTTAGGTATCCCCATTGTTCCCGTGGCTGTGCCTTTCCCCGTTCACGCCTTAGATAGTCGACCATTAGGGTCCGGGTTGACCAGGGAGGCCACCGCTCCTCTGGGTATGGTGACACAGAGGGGTCACAAGGAGAGAATTAGTCTCTTCCTTATTGACTCTCCTGCATTTCTCGTGGTGCTTACCCTGGTTAGTTTGTCATGACCCCACTGTTTCTTGGCCACAGAGGGCTCTCACTGGGTGGTCGCGAGAGTGCTCGGAAGGTGTTTAGGGGTTTCCGTTGGAGCTACTACGGCGGAGAGTCTAGACCAGGTCTCCATCGTGCGAATTCCCCCTGAATATGCCGATTTGGCTCTCGCCTTCTCCAAAAGGAAGACGACTCAATTACCACCCCATCGACGGGGCGATTGCGCGATAAATCTCCTGGTAGATAGGAGTCACATGTATCCCCTCTCTCAGGCGGAGACGGAGGCTATGGAAACATATGTCTCCAAATCCCTGCATCAGGGGTACATTCGGTCATCCACTTCACCCGCCTTCTCGAGTTTCTTTTTTGTGAAGAAGAAAGAGGGAGGTCTGCGCCCGTGTATTGACTATCGGGGTCTGAACCAGATCACGGTGAGGTATAGTTACCCGCTACCGCTCATAGCCACAGCGATTGAGTCAATGCACGGGGCGTGCTTCTTCACCAAACTAGATCTCAGGAGCGCTTACAACCTGGTGTGTATCCGGGAGGGAGACGAGTGGAAGACGGCTTTCAGTACCACCTCAGGGCACTATGAGTTCCTCGTCATGCCGTATGGGTTGATGAATGCGCCATCAGTCTTCCAGGCCTTTGTAGACGGGATTTTCAGGGACCTGCACGGGCAGGGTGTAGTGGTGTATATTGATGACATTCTGATATACTCCGCTACACACGCCAAGCATGTGTTCCTGGTGCGCAGGGTGCTTGGTCGCCTTTTGATGCATGACCTGTACGTCAAGGCTGAGAAGTGCCTGTTCTTCCAGCAGTCCGTCTCCGTCCTAGGGTACCGCATTTCCACCTCAGGGGTGGAGATGGAGAGTGACCGCATTTCAGCCGTGCGTAATTGGCCGACTCCCACCACGGTAAAGGAGGTGCAGCGGTTCTTAGGGTTTGCCAACTACTACCGGAGGTTTATCCGGGGTTTTTTTCAGGTAGCGGCTCCCATTACCTCACTGCTGAACGGGGGCCCGGTGCGTTTGCAGTGGTCGGGTGAGGCGGACAGGGCTTTTGGTCACCTGAGGGCTCTGTTTACCTCGGCTCCCGTGCTGGCCCATCCGGATCCCTCTTTGGCGTTCATAGTGGAGGTGGATGCGTCCGAGGCTGGGATAGGAGCTGTGCTCTCTCAGTGCTCAGGTACGCCACCGAAGCTCGGCCCCTGTGCCTTCTTCTCGAAGAAACTCAGCCCGGAGGAGCGAAACTATGATGTGGGGGACCGGGAGCTGTTGGCTGTCATCAAGGCTCTGAAGGCGTGGAGACATTGTCTTGAGGGGGCTCAACACCCTTTCCTCATCTGGACTGACCACCACAATCTGGAGTACATCCGGGCAGCGAGGAGACTGAAACCTCACCAGGCAAGGTGGGCCATGTTTTTCACCAGTTTTGTGTTTACCCTTTCCTACAGACCAGGCACCCAGAATGTGAAGTCAGACGCATTGTCCCGGCTGTATGACACAGAGGAGCGGCCCATGGATCCCACTCCCATACTCCCCGCCTCCTTCCTGGTGGCGCCGGTAGCGTGGGAGCTGGACGCGGACATTGAGCAGGCATTACGTGCAGAGCCCGCTCCCATCCAGTGTCCCGCTGGGCGCCTGTACGTCCCGTCTGCTGTTCGTGACCGGTTGATCTATTAGGCCCACACGTCACCCTCCTCTGGTCATCCTGGGATCAGTCGGACAGTGCGCTGTTTGAGCAGGAGGTACTGGTGGCCTACCTTGGCTAAGGACGTGAGGGTTTATGTTTCCTCCTGCTCGGTGTGCGCCCAGTGTAAGGCTCCTATGCACCTGCCCAGAGGGAAGCTACACCCCTTACCCGTTCCACAACGGCCTTGGTTGCACCTGTCGGTGGATTTTCAAACCAATCTCCCCCTCACAGTGTAACACCGAGATCCTGGTCGTTGTGGATCGGTTTTCGAAGTCCTGTCGTCTCCTCCCTCTGCCCAGTCTCCCTACGGCCCTACAGACTGCGGAGGCCCTGTTTACGCACGTCTTCCGGCACTATGGGGTGCCTGAGGATATAGTGTCTGATCGAGGTCCCCAATTCACGTCTAGGGTCTGGAAGACGTACATGAAACGTCTGGGGGTCTCGATCAGCCTTACTTCAGGGTTTCTCCCCTAGAGTAATGTGCAGGTGGAGAGAGTAAACCAGGATGTGGGCAGGTTTCTGCGGTCCTATTGTCAGGACCGGCCGGGGGAGTAGGTAGCTTTCGTGCCCTGGGCCGAGATGGCACAGAACTCGCTTCGCCACTCCTACACTAACCTCTCTCCCTTCCAGTGCGTACTGGGGTACCAGCCGGTTCTGGCACCGTGGCATCAGAGTCAGACCGAGGCTCCTGTGGTGGATGACTGGTTCAGGCGCGCGGAGGAGACATGGGAAGCTGTCCGTGTTCACCTACAGCGGGCCGTGCTACGCCAAAAAGAGAACGCGGACCGCCACCGCACCGGGGGACCGGATCTGGCTCTCGACCCAAAACCTTTTTGTGTTGTAAGTGCTTGTGCACGTTATGTCTGGTGTGCGTCGGGTTATGTACCCATTTATTGATTGTTCTCTTTTCCGGTGGGTTGTTATTATTAAACTGCGCCGTTGGAAACACAGTTTTTGCTCCCCCCTCTGTCGTTAATAGTGGTATGTCACTGGACAGCCTGACAGTACAGAGAGTTTGTAAACAATATATTACTCTGAAAGGTTATTCATCTAAGATTTCCTCAAAACAAGGTCCAGCCAACTGTTTCCTCTCCCCTGCCGTTTCTGTTATTCTTCCACTTTGACGGTCCCAGAGCCCTGGGAGAGCTGCTAGTGGGCCCTCAGCCACCAGGAATAGCATGGACAGCTAGTGGACTCGCAGGGCCAGGCCCCCTGCATTGTTTGTTCTCATATCTGTTTGGAATGAGGCTTTTAGAGGTTGATGTTTAACCACACGTTATCTGGTCAAACAGCTGAGGACTTCTACCTCCCTTCCCCAGATAGTGTGGTGTGTTAGTTCTGGGTGGTTGCTGTTCAAGCTTTCGTTCTAATCAGTCGAACATGAAAGTGAGCTAGTGCCCATTTATGACATTCCTTGACATTGGAGGTGAGGAGGACACTCGTCATAGCAAGTGAAGGTACCCCAGAGTTAACAGAAAAGTCTTATGTCTTCAGCTCTTCAGTGGCCAATAAACCTGGAGTTTACACAGACAGAATCATATGTTCACTATTGGTTCTCATTCTTGGAAGTTAAAATGGAAAAAAAACAAATAATAATATTTCACAATATTCTTGAAAAAGGTCCAAAATATTGCACCTTTAAAGATGTATCTATTTCCGCTGAAAAATTCACCATATATGCCATTGCCAAATGTACTAAAGCCAACCTGCTGGCCCTATCATTTCTCATTTCATGAAGGAATGTGCAGTATACTTAATCATTCAAATGGTTGAGCTTTTCTGTGATGTAATGACAATATAACGACAATGTTATGACAGTGTTGTAATGAACGATCAATTAATTTAATGGAACTGGTTTCCATAGAGCTGTTTTGACTGTGTTTTGACTGTGTGTGTGTGGTGTGTGTGTGTGTGTGTGTGTGTGTGTGTGTGTGTGTGTGTGTGTGTGTGTGTGTGTGTGTGCATGTGTGTGAGTCTGTGCATGTATCTGTGTCTGCGTGCGTGTCTGTCCCTCAGGGGAGGAGGTGGACATCCTGGACACGAGCCTGACAGAGATCCCCCCGTTGAGGAAGGCCACTAAGGACAACCCATGGCTGGGGCCCAAGGAGAACGCTATGCGCCAGCACCGACAGGAGATGAAGACCAAGATGAAGAGTAACAAGCCGGAGGACCCCAAAACTCCCCGCGGCAAGCAGGTTAGTAAACACCTAGTAGTAAACAGTTAGGCTACATCCCAAATAGCACCCTATTCCCTTCATATTAGTAGTGCCTTATATAGGGAATAGGGTGCCATTTGAGACGCTACCTTAGTAAACTGAGACCATTAGTGGATCGCATCTGTTAGTAAACAGTTAGTGAACCTGGGATCATGATTAGCAGTGTCCATGTCCCTTTAGGAAGGAGTCGGTCTTAACAGAACCTAGTGCACTGCTGCCATCTTCTGGAGCAGACCTGATGGTGTCCAGCAACTAACAATGTCTTACTGCCAATTTGCACAGTTAAGGCCAGCTTTTTCAATCGGAAAATGTAGGTAAGCATTTCTATTGGACAAGATAGCCCTCCGTTTGCCAACGTCTGCCCCCATTTGAAGCGTACTGAACGTGACCATGGGGAAGATGTAAATGTTTCACACATGACAGTACAAGACCCTACTGTTGAAAACTCTGTATTGTTTCCTTGAAGTCGAGCCTGGCGTTCTGTTGTAGACCGACCTAGAAAAATTCTTTGGTAGCACTTTATAATAACACCTTGTTATAAAGCATTTATAATGGATTAATAAATAGTTTATTCATCATTACGCCCACATTTGTAAATGTTATTAAGCCAGGTAGTCACATATTTATGAATAACTATGTCATAATAATTAACACGATCGTTCATAAGATGTTTAATATCGGTACTTATAAACCATCTACTAATCATTAGTTAAGTGTTTTTGTGTGGCCTCATTTAAAGTGAGCGCTATTTATACTTTATAAATGCTTTGTAAATGTTTTGAGTGACCAGTGTAATTTCTCACAAAATGATGGACATGCCATTGGTAGACATTCCAGCACTACCTGAATAAACGCTTCACTAATCTATTATAAGCGCTTTATTTCAAGGTGTTATTATAAACTACTACCAGTACTTATTTTCCCACATTGAGTGATTTTCCTTGAGGATAATGATTTTGGCATTTCACGGATGCCAAGTTTAAAATAGAACCATTTACCCCGGATATTGGCAAGTCTTGGCAACACATCAAAACCTATCAGGGGAGACTGTAAGTGCAAAAAAATGAACATTCCAATTGTTTTACTATTGATGAAGCCATAACGCCTAGAGAAAGAGGGCGATCAGGTGCTTTGGCAATAATCCATGAATATAATTAGTTATGCAAATATCATTTACTCTCAGTTATACCTGTGAGGGAAACATTATTAATTTTCATGTGAATTAATAATTGTATTCTATATTTTGGTAGTGCTGTTCATTTAATTTTCTGTGGATTATTATTCCTCCGAGAATCCAGCTCTTAACCTTTGAAGATGATTTTGGAGAATGTTTTATTTATTTTCTCAAACAGTGGTCTGAAGGTATTGCTGGGTCATTAATCATGTAGTCTCCCTAGGCCGACGGTTTGCCTCCCACAATGTATCCAGTGTTCCGGCACACATGTCTGCTGACAGTACCAGCATCGGTTGGGACAAGAGGCGGAAATGGGACTCGAGCAGGAAATCAGTCCAGAGTCTTTCCGTTCATGTCCTGACGCAAACATTAGCCTACCACCGGACGCAAAATGTGTATTTTAGCTAGATATTTTCAATGAGTGTATTTGGCAAGTGAGTTGTTTGCTTGTGCCATGACAGCTAACGTTAGCATTACAAGTTTACAACGTTGTTTGCTTGTGCCATGACAGCTAACGTTAGCATTACAAGTTTACAACGTTTTTTGCTTGTGCCATGACAGCTAACGTTAGCATTACAAGTTTACAACGTTTTTTGCTTGTGCCATGACAGCTAACGTTAGCATTACAAGTTTACAACGTTTTTTGCTTGTGCCATGACAGCTAACGTTAGCATTACAAGTTTACAACGTTTTTTGCTTGTGCCATGACAGCTAACGTTAGCATTACAAGTTTACAACGTTTTTTGCTTGTGCCATGACAGCTAACGTTAGCATTACAAGTTTACAACGTTGTTTTTCACGAGCAGAAATCCCGTCTGCATTTTAAGCCCGTCCAAACCAAACTCGTAATATATTCTGAAGAGCACCCTCCCCGGAGTTGAGGTAGATATGTACATATAGCTAGAAATAAACAAACAGATAGTACACAGTAGCAGAAGCGTATGTGTCAAAAACGTTAGTGCAAAAAAGGTCAATGCAGATAGTCCGGGTAGCTATTTGGTTAACTATTCAAATAATTATTTAGCAGCCTCATGGCTTGGGGGTAGAAGTTCAGAGTCCTGTTGGTTCCAGACTTGGTGCATCGGTACTACTTGCCGTGCGGTAGCAGAGAGAAGGGTCTATGACTTGGGTGGCTGGAGTCTGACAATTTTTAGAGCCTTCCTTTGACACCGCCTGGTATAGAGGTCCTGGATGGCAGGGAGCTCGGCCCCAGTGTAATAGTCAGAAACTATTAATCATGTGACTGGTGTTGCCTGTTGCTTCAAGGTCTGAGATTTACCAGACTATTACTCATGTGACTGGTGTTGCCTGTTGCTTCAAGGTCTCAGATTTCCCAGGCTATTAATCATGTGACTGGTGTTGCCTGTTGCTCCAAGGTCTGAGATTTCCCAGGCTATTAATCATGTGACTGGTGTTGCCTGTTGTGTACTGTAGATTCAGTGTCAGCAGGAGCTGGACCAGGTGCTGGAGAGGATATCTAAGATGCCCTTCAGAGATAACCGAGGCCCACTGGAAGACCTGTATGCCCTGCACATCCCCAACTGTGACAAGAGGGGGCAGTATAACCTCAAACAGGTGACTACACCCTGCACATCCCCAACTGTGACAGAGGGGGCAGTGTAACCTCAAACAGGTGACTACACCCTGCACATCCCTAACTGTGACAGAGGGGACAGTGTAACCTCAAACAGGTGACTACACCCTGCACATCCCCAACTGTGACAAGAGGGGGCAGTATAACCTCAAACAGGTGACTACACCCTGCACATCCCCAACTGTGACAAGAGGGGGCAGTATAACCTCAAACAGGTGACTACACCATGCAGATCCCCAAATGTGACAAGAGGGGGCAGTATAACCTCAAACAGGTGACTACACCCTGCACATCCCCAACTGTGACAAAAGGGGGCAGTGTAACCTCAAACAGGTGACTACACCCTGCACATCCCCAACTGTGACAGAGGGGGCAGTGTAACCTCAAACAGGTGACTACACCCTGCACATCCCCAACTGTGACAAGAGGGGGCAGTGTAACCTCAAACAGGTGACTACACCCTGCACATCCCCAACTGTGACAAGAGGGGGCAGTGTAACCTCAAACAGGTGACTACACCCTGCACATCCCCAACTGTGACAAGAGGGGGCAGTGTAACCTCAAACAGGTGACTACTCACTCTTACTCTATGGCCCAGAAGCATCCACACACAGACACACACACAAACACATGTTCATTCTGTGTTTCAGTGTAAGATGTCTCTGCACGGCCAGAGGGGGGAGTGCTGGTGCATCAACCCACACACCGGTCGGCCCATCCCATCAGCACCGACCGTGAGGGGAGACCCAAACTGCAGCCAGTACCTTAGAGGACCAGAGATGGACACCCTCGCCTCAGCCCAGAAATAGTACGGCCCTGATTCTCCCTTTGATCGGCCTGAGTCTTAAAACACAACAGAGGAAGCAGTACTCTAAACACTTAAGTAAGCTATCAAAATGTTTCTGTTTCTGTCTATAGTTTTTTTGGTATTAAAACAATTCTCAGCGATATCGTACAATGTAACCACCATAATGTGTCTTGGCTTGAGAACAAATTCCACTGCAAGGGCATAGGATGTGACAAGCAACAAAGATGAAATCCATTCTTCTTTGCAATTTCAAAGGAAGTCAGTGTTTAACTGGTATTTTCATTGATCTCTCTCTCTCTTTCCCTCCTCTCGTAGCTTTTCTGTGGTGAACAAAGTCTAATGAGAAGAATGTTTACTATGGGCTGAATTCTAACTAGAAATCTGTGTGTCCTTCTCAGACTTTTGTGTAAAAATCAAGCATTGATGTCAATGGGCTATTTGCACGTAAATTCCAATTATATGCACATTTGGCAATTAGTATTCACCCCTATGGACCTCTTGTATTCAATGTATCTGTTGTAGGGTATCTAGAGAAATGTTATCATGAAAAAATGATTTGACTTATTTGAAAGGTGAATATGTGAAGCATAAAACAAAACGGTGAATTGACGCTTTAAGGGATTAGTGTCTTTCTTACTTAGTGTTTGTATGGCTGTGTTTTCACTGGTAGCCCAATTCTAATATTTTGCCACCGATTTTTGTCTTTTGACCAATCAGATCAGATCTTCTGCGTGTGTAAACGCAGCCCAAGTGTCTTACTTTCTGGTGCTGGGAAGTGAACATGTCAAATGTTTGGTGGTTGTGTACTCAACTCCGCCTACCGTTTGTTTGTTTTACAGTGTTCTACGCCTTCAGGTTGGTAGGCTACTAAAACTATGAACCCTACCTTCTATAGCCTTTGGAATAAACATACGTCTTCTATACACTGTAGGAAAACCACATAGACAAAGTGTTGTTGTTACAAACACAAATACACGTTTTAGATTTCCTCGTTAATAGGAGCACAAATAGAAATGTAGAATTGTTTTGTGATAAAGAACGTCTTGTTATAAGATGAAGTACGTGATTAAATGGATGGTAACTTCCTGTACGTTGATTGTGTATTCATTCGGGCTTATGCCCTGGTATCTTGTGTCTCATTTTCTTTCTGGAGGTCTAGGTGTAGATAAGCCATCGTATTTCATGGTACAACCCCATTTCATGATTACAGCCCAGTTCAAAGCAAAACCCACATGATTGTCTATGTTCAGGTGTTTCATGGCGGTTGGCAGACACTGCTTTGTATGTATGGAAATTCTTCTACGTTTCTTTATGTGGTATGGTAGCTATGGTAACTGGATCTTCTGGTAGACAATCATTTGAAGCCAGCAGCAGGTGTATAGGGAACTTGCATTAAGGCTTACAAATAGCGTTTCCCCTAAATTGGCAGGTTTTCCAGAAATCCTCATTGGAGGATTCTGGATTTCCTGCTTATTCCCTCCTGAATCTGGGAATCTTCCAACTGGGATTTCTGGAAAATCTGGCAATTTTGGGGAAAGTTACCGGAATTTTGCAACCCTACTTCCACAGCATAGAGCAAACAAAAGACATAACAAACCTTCCCATACATCAATACATAACTTTATTTAAATAAATGCTTTGTCGTTACAAAAAAGACAAGGTTAAAGTACATCAATTACACAGTGAATAAATATGACATATCTGTTATATTCACATAGATTTGTTAGTAACACTTCACTTAAAGCCAACAGGTGTATTGCATTGAAAGAATTGTCATAAGCATGTATGACCCTCTTATAACGTCTTACCATCGTCTCTGATGGACCCTGACTAAACAGATATTTTTAGCCTGTTCAAAAATTGCAGCAAAGAAGCATTATACCGTTTGACTTTGAGTAAATTGTTACCTATTTGCTTTTTTATCACGAATATGGAATGTTTGAGATTTCATGGTCTTTCATACAAGCCAGCTTAAGACTGAGTTGAGAAACCTTTCCAAGTCTCCTATGCATTCTAGTGGCAGGCATAGGCTGTACACACAGCCCCTGTCAAAGCTATTGGCATTTTACCATACCTTTAAAAATGGGATGTCAATTTCAAGGAATGTAAACAAAATATCTGACAATTGTTTTGAGCTTCAATAAAATGATTTGATTTAATTGAACATCATGTTCACAAACGGGACGTAGGATCAAAAAGTATCATCACGGCCTTATATCGTGGAGACTTATATCTTCACACTCGTCAACTCATGGGTCTCTAGCAACCAATCTCCACATCCACATACTGCTAAAATGTCCTCTGTCAACGACAAGGCCTGATAATCTGGATGTACATCTGGATTCAAAGTCATGAGAGAGAGAGAAGGCACTGAGATTTCCATAGAAACCCAAAGATCCACACCTTTCCAGGGGTCATACAGTAGAGTCCTAGGCAGAAGACTGTGTTGTGGTAAGACAGGAGGCTTCGACAAGTCAATAGAAACGGCGTGCAACATTTGCATGCGATTTGAGCCTGTGTTGGACTTTTCAAAGCACCTGTACTTTCTTGGCTGTCATTTATAAATGACAAAACAAGCAAATGACTGTCATGATGTGTTTTTGAGGTGATCTTTTTTCTATACTTGACGGAAGGTAAGGCACAATACAGACTACTAAAGGAGAAAGTATAGGAGGCACACACACACAGTCATTTCATACAGTCACCCCTATGAAACTATATTGAGACACAACCCATCAGAAGTAGCAGTTGATGGGTTTATTAAGATAGCTACTGTAACTACCCTGTAACAACCTACTGTATACGAGCAGTTACTAGTTCTTAAGACCCTCAACTCAGAACAATCTGTGAGACAAAGTGGAAGAAAGGCAGGACTGAAAAAAGCTCTTCTCATCTCATCGCACTCAGAAGGACATATAAGGACATAGACCCAAACTGAGACAGTAAAGTACTTTCAATCACTGAGGTTCTCTTGTAGGGAGTGCTCTGAAGGGACAAACATTTGGACCAAAAGAACAGTTCCGTTTAAATACGACCCCAGATTACTGTGCTCCCCAGTAAAGAGTTCCTGTCAACATCACGATAACAACATTGGTGAAAAAGATGAGCTTTACTCTTTAGCCTTAAAATTTTATTTAAACAGAATCTAATATAATTTATATCAGAGAACATTGTTATATGTGCTTTAAAGGGAGGTTATAGGTCATCTCAGTATAGGTGGATGTATAGTTTAAAACCATGTGCATGTACTGTATCTGTGCCCTGCTTTCCTGATTTGATTGGCTTTTGCATATTTTGCATGTACATGTGATTTGCAGGAGTAGGGGTGAAGGGAGGCGGGCCTTGGCTCATGTCAGGTGAGCAAATTGGCCATCGCTCATTCGTTTTTGTTGCTGTTGCTCTCCGGGTCTTTGCACTGGATGTCCACTCCACTGTAGTCAGTGCCAGGGAGCTGCACGCCAAAACGGTCCACACACCAACAGATCCCCCGCTTCCGCCCACGTGATGGTTTACACTGCAGGAGGAGAGGAAATAGCAGGGAATAAGATGCAATACAATGAAATTAAATAGAATAGGATAGAATAAAATAGGATAGAATGTGATAGGAATACAATTAAATGAAATAGAATAGGATAGAATAGAATAGGATAGGCTATAATAGTATAAGATAGAATGGAATAAGATAGAATAGGATCAAATGAATAGAATATGATAGAATAGAATAGGATACAATAGTATAGGATAGAATAGTCCATGGGTACCTGCTTGTGCTTGAAGAATCCCTTCTTGTCACAGTTGGGAAGGTATAGGGACAGAGCTAGGACTCTAGATGTGTTTTTCATCCTCTGAATGATCCCGTCCAGCTTTCTCCTGCAGGGTCCCTACACACATACAGGGTCATAGTTTAGGGCAAGTATGGCGTGTGTTGGTGCGTGTGTGTCTGTGTGTGTGTGTGTGTCTGCGTGTTTGTCTGCATATACACTGTATACACATATGTTCAACTTACAAACTCAGGCTGTAGTTTGTCCAGGGCGAGGGTTGAGTAGTCAAGGCGGCTGACAGAGTGGAGCTTGGCCTGCTGTCTCTTGCGGTCTTTAGCCTGTCTCATGGCCTGAGCCTTGCGGCTGCTGATGTGGTCTCTGCCCCCGTACAGAGGCACTTTGGCCTGGGGCAGCAGGGACTCTGGAACCTCTGCTAACATAGCTTCCTCTGGAGAATAACCGTCTGGGGAGACAGAGAGTCAGAGAGGATGATGATGGTAGGGATGACCAGGGCTGTTCTCTTGGGAAGTGAGTCAATTGAAGTGGTGGAAAAAGTACCCAAATGTCATACTTGAGTAAAAGTAAAGATACCTTAAAAGAAAATGGCTCAAGTAAAAGTAAAAGTCACCCAGTAAAATTCTCCTTGAGTAAAAATCTAAAAGTATTTGGTTTAAAATATACTTAAGTATCAAAAATAAAAGTATACATCATTTCAAATTCCTTATATTAAGCAAACCAGATGGCACCATTTTTTAAATGTATTTTATTTACGGAAAGCCAGGGTCACACTCCAACACTAAGACTTTATTTACAAACAAAGCATTTGTGTTTAGTGAGTCCGCCAGATCAGGTAGTAGGGATGACCAGGGATGTTCGGTTGATAAGTGCGTGAATTGGACTATTTTCCTGTCCTGCTAAGCACTCAAAATGTAACAACTTCCTTTGGGTGTCAAGGAAAAGGTATGGAGTAAAAAGTACAGTATTTTCTTAAGGAATGTAGTGAAGTAAAGGTAAAAGTAGTCAAAAATAGCAATAGTAAAGTAAAGTACAAATACCCCAAAAAACTACTTAAGTAGTACTTAAGTATTTTACACCACTGCTGGCTCTCTCCTGCCTCTATCTGGCTCTCTCCTGCCTCTCTTCCAAAACTCTCTCTTTTTAAACTGGACAACTACAAATCTTGTGTACATATTTACTCATTTATGGCATTGAATTGACTCCATATAATATATGGAGTGGCTGGCATTGAATTCACTCCATATAATATTTGGAGTGATGAATGCTATGAATCAGTTAATACTGTATGTATACAAGATTTGTACTGGAGTTGTACACTGGAGTTGTTGCATGCGAGGTGGAGATTTCCTTTTGCAGAGTCCCTGGCTTGTAGCTGGAGCTAAGAGGGAGCAAAATGTAAACTGTGACATAGCTGGATTAGGGCCAAGAGAGTGGTGTGGTCTATCATGTCAATGCAACAGTCCTCTCAAGTCAATGCTTGTCAAACTGGGTCATCCAATGAACATACAGCATACTACATCTCTCTCTCTCTCTCTCTCTCTCTCTCTCTCTCTCTCTCTCTCTCTCTCTCTCTCTCTCTCTCTCTCTCTCTCTCTCTCTCTCTCTCTCTCTCTCTCTCTCGCTCTCTCTCGCTTTCTCTCTCTCTCTCTCTCTCTCTCTCCCTCTCTCCCTCTCTCCCTCTCTCCCTTGTCTGTGAATGACAAATGTGAACAGCTCCTATAAAACTGTCAAGAATCCCTGGGTCTTGCCAAATCCAAATTTCCACATCTCTACATGCATATTTCAGCAACCCACTTCATCTGTCAAAAAGATATTAACAATGACTAAAGATAGACCATATGCAGTAGGTACAGATCTATAAGCATAAGAATATTTCATTACAACAAAGTTAAAAGAGCTATATAATACATAAGAGTTATAACAGTTACATATTATAGAAGAGTTATGAGTTATATATTATATAAGAGTTATAAAAGTTAAATATTATATAAGAGTTATATATTATATAAGAGTTATATATTATACAAGAGTTATAAAAGTAATATATTACATAAGAGTTATCTTCTTATGGCTGCAGGGGCAGTATTGAGTAGCTTGGATGAAAGGTGCACAGAGGTGCCCAGAGTAAACGGCCTGCTCCTCAGTCATAGTTGCTAATAGTTGCTAAGACCTGGGAGTGCATTCCGATGAAGATCAGCAAAGGTAAGTGAAGATTTATAATGCTTTTTATGAGTTTTGTTGACTGCACAATTTGGGCGGGTAACTGTATGGCTTGCTTTTGTGGCTGAACGCTGTTTTCAGATGATTGAATATTGTGTTTTGCCGTAAAGCTTTTTGAAATCTGACACAGCGGTTGCATTAAGAACAAGTGTATCTTTAATTCTATGTAAAACATGTATCTTTCATCAAAGTTTATGATGAGTATTTATGTTATTTGACGTAGCTCTCTGCAATTTGTCCGGATATTTTGGAGGCATTTCTGAACATGGCGCCAATGTAAACAGAGATTTTTGGATATAAATATGAACTTAATCGAACAAGACATATATGTATTGTGTAATATGAAGTCCTATGAGTGTCATCTGATGAAGATCATCAAAGGTTATTGATTCATTTTATCTCTATTTGTGCTTTTTGTGACTCCTCTCTTTGGCTGGAAAAATGGCAGAATTTTTCTTTGAGTTGGTGGTGACCTAACATAATCGTTTGTGGTGCTTTCGCTAAAAAGCCTATTTGAAATCGGACACTTTGGTGGGATTAACAACAAGATTACCTTTAAAATGGTATGAGATACATGTATGTTTGAGGAATTTTAATTATGAGATTTCTGTTGATTGAATTCGGCGACCTGCACTTTCACTGGCTGTTGTCATATCGATCCCGTTAACGGGATTGCAGCCATAACAAGTTATAAGAGTTATATATTATATACGAGTTATAAGAGTTATAAGAGTTATATAATATATAAGAGTTATAAGAGTTATACAGTGGGGAGAACAAGTATTTGATACACTGCCGATTTTGCAGGTTTTCCTACTTACAAAGCATGTAGAGGTAGAGGAGGAAGGCTGTCGTTACAGAACCACCCACCAACAAAGGACCAAGCAGCGTGGTAAGGGACAGCAGCAGCAGCGGCCAAGTACACAGGACTCCTGGACATGGGAGGAAATTCTGGACGGTAAAGGGACCCTGGGTTCAAGCTGGAGAATATCGCCGCACTCGTGAAGAGCTGGAGGCAGCAAAAGCCGAGAGGCGGTGGTATGAGGAGGCAGCACGGAAGCGTGGCTGGAAGCCAGAGAGGCAGCCCCAAAAATTTAGGGGGGGGGGGGGGGGGGGGGGGGGGGGGGGGGGGGGGCTAAAGGGGAGTGTGGCGAAGTCGGGTAGGAGACCTGCGCCAACTTCCCGGGCTTACCGTGGAGAGCGAGAGTACGGGCAGACACCGTGTTATGCGGAAGAGCGCACGGTGTCTCCTGTACGTGTGCATAGCCCGGTGTGGTACATCCCAGCTCCTCGTATCGGCCGGGCTAGAGTGGGCATCGAGCCAGGTGCCATGAAGCCGGCTCAACGCATCTGGTCTCCAGTGCGTCTCCTCGGGCCGGTGTACATGGCACCAGCCTTACGCATGGTGTCCCCGGTTCGCCAGCACAGCCCAGTGCAGGTTATTCCACCTCCCCGCACTGGCCTGGCTACGGGGAGCATTCAACCAGGTAAGGTTGCGCAGGCTCGGTGCTCAAGAGCTCCAGTACGCCTTCACGGTCCAGTATATCTGGTGCCACCTCCTCGCCCCAGCCCAGTACCACCAGTGCCAACACCACGCACCAGGCTTCCTGTGCGTCTTCAGAGCCCTGTTCCTCCTCCACGCACTCGCCCAGAGGTGCGTGTCTCCAGCCCGGTACCACCAGTTCCGGCACCACGCACCAGGCCTACTGTGCGCCTCAGCAAGCCAGAGTCTACCGTCTGCCCAGCGCCGCCTACGCTGCCCGTCTGCCCAGCGCCGCCTGCGCTGCCCGTCTGCCCAGCGCCGCCTGCGCTGCCCGTCTGCCCAGCGCCGTCTGAGCTGCCCGTCTGCCCAGCGCCGTCTGAGCTGCCCGTCTGCCCAGCGCCATCTGAGCCGCCCGTCTGTCCTGAGCCGCTAGAGCCGTCCGTCAGTCAGGAGCCGCCAGAGCCGTCCGCCAGTCAGGAGCCGCCAGAGCCGCCCACCAGTCAGGAGCCGCCAGAGCCGCCCGCCAGTCAGGAGCCGCCTGAGCCGCCTGCCAGTCAGGAGCCGCCAGAGCCGCCCGCCAGTCAGGAGCTGCCCTTCAGTCATGAGCTGCCCTCCAGTCATGAGCTGCCCTCCAGTCATGAGCTGCCCTCCAGTCATGAGCTGCCCTCCAGTCATGAGCTGCCCTCCAGTCATGAGCTGCCATTCAGTCCGGAGCTGCCCTTCAGTCCGGAGCTACCTCTCAGTCATGAGCTACCCCTCAGTCATGTGCTACCCCTCAGTCATGAGCTACCCCTCAGTCATGAGCTACCCCTCAGTCATGAGCTACCTCTCAGTCATGAGCTACCTCTCAGTCATGAGCTGCCCCTCAGTCCGGAGCTGCCCCTCAGTCCGGAGCTGTCCCTCAGTCCGGAGGAGTTTCCTCAGTCATGAGGCGCCGCCACCGCGGACAGGTGCCCACCCAGACCCTCCCCTATAGGTTTAGGTTGTGCGGTCGGAGTCCGCACCTTGGGGGGGGGGGGGGGGGGGGTACTGTCTTGTGTTTTCTTTGTTTTAGTGTTGGTCAGGACGTGAGCTGGGTGGGCATTCTATGTTGTGTGTCTAGTTTGTCCGTTTCTATGTATGACCTGATATGGTTCTCAATCAGAGGCAGGTGTTAGTCATTGTCTCTGATTGGCAACCATATTTAGGTATCTTGTTTTGTGTTGGGGTTTGTGGGTGGTTGTCTTCTGTCTTTGTGTTCTCTGCACCAGATAGGACTGTTTCGGTTTTGCCACGTTTGTTATTTTGTATTTGTGTAGTGTTCACGGTTTTTCGTCTTTTATTTAACATGTTGAACACGAACTACGCTGCGTCTTGGTCCGATCCCTGCTACACCTCCTCTTCAGACGAAGAGGAGGAAGGCTGCCGTTACAGTTATATAATATACAAGAGTTATGAGTTATATATTATATAAGAGTTATAAGAGTTATATAATATGTAAGAGTAATATGAGTTATATATTACATACGAGTTATATAATAAATAAGAGTTAAATATTATATAAGAGTTATAAGAGTTATATATTTTATATACAAGTTAAGAGTTATAAGAATGATATAATATATAAGAGTTATAAGAGTTATATATTATATAAGAGTTATATATTTTGTAAGAGTTATAAAAGTTATATATTATATACGAGTTATAAGAGTTATATATTATATAAGTTATAAGAGTTACATAATATAAAATAGTTATAATAGTTGTATAATATATGAGTGTTATAAGAGTTATATAATATATAAGAGTTACAAGAGTTATATAATATATGAGAGTTGTAAGAGTTACATATTATATAAGAGTTATAAAAGTGAAATATTATAGAACTTTGATTTTATTTAGAATTTTTTGATTTTGATTTGAATGTAATATCTTCTGTTGTTCTTGTCTATTACTGTTAATTACTGTCACGCCCTGGCCTTAGTATTATTTGTTTTATTTATTATTTTAGTTAGGTCAGGGTGTGACATGGGGTATGTGTGTATTTTGGGGTATTATATGGTAGAGGGGGTGTTTGTTGTAGTTTATGGTTTTGTGTTGAGTGTATGTGTCTAGCTGTGTCTATGTTGGGTGTAGTTCTAGGAAAGTCTATGGTAGCCGGAATGGATTCTCAATTAGAGACAGCTGATTTCGGTTGTCTCTAATTGGGAGCCATATTTAAGGCTGCCATAGGCTTTAGCTGTTTGTGGGTCATTGTTTGTGTATATGTATAGTTCGACGTAAGTAGTTTGTGTGTGCACTTACGTTTGAAGTTTTCACGATCGTTTGTTGTTTTCGTTAGTGTTGTATAAGTGTGTCGTGTTCATCTTCGTCGTTGTTATTAAAAAGAAGATGTATTCAAATCATGTTGCGCCTTGGTCCTCTCGTTCATGTCAACGCGATCGTGACAGAATGACCCACCAATACCGGATCAAGCAACATGACCAGCGGCAACAGGATCAAGGCATTAAGGATTCATGGACATGGGAGGAGATTTTAGATGGTAACGGACCTTGGGCGCAACCGGGAGAATATCGCCTCCCTCGTGAAGAGCTGGAGGCAGCAAAAGCCGAGAGGAGGCGATATGAGGAGGCAGCACGGAGACAAGGCTGGAGACCCGCGAGTACTACCCAAAAATTTCTTTGGGGGGGAAGGGCTAAGAGGTAGTGGGCTGAGGGCAGGTAGGAGACCTGCGCCCACTTCCCAGGCTAACCGTGGAGAGCGGGAGTACGGGCGGACACCGTGTTACGCAGTAGAGCGCACGGTGTCTCCTGTACGTGTTCATAGCCCGGTGCGGGTTATTCCACCTTCCCGCACTGGTAGGGCTAGATTGGGCATTGAGCCAGGTGCCATGATACCGGCTCAACGCGTCTGGTCTCCAGTGCGTCTCCTCGGGCCGGTATACATGGCACCAGCCTTACGCATGGTGTCCCCGGTTCGCCTACATAGCCCGGTGCGGGTTATTCCACCTTCCCGCACTGGTCGGGCGACGGGGAGCATTCAACCAGGTAAGGTTGGGCAGGCTCGGTGTTCAAGGGAACCAGTACGCCTGCACGGTCCGGTATTTCCGGCGCCACCTCCCCGCCCCAGTTCAGTTCCACCAGTGCCTACACCACGTAACAGGCTTCCAGTGTGTCTCCAGAGCCCTGTTCCTCCTCCACGCACTCGTCCTATGGTGCGTGTCTCCAGCCCGGTACCACCAATTCCGGCACCACGCACTAAGCCTCCTGTGCGTCTCCAGAGTCCTGTTCATCCTGTTGCTGCTCCCCGCACTAGCCCTGAGATGCGTGTCCCCAGTCCGGTACCACCAGTTCCGGCCCCACGCACTAGGCCTAATGTGCGTCCCCAGGGTCCAGTATGCCTTGTTCCTTCTCCCCGCACTAGCCTGAAAGTGCGTGCCTTTAGCCCGGTGCCTCCAGTTCCGGCACCACGCACCAGGCCTACAGTGCGCCTCATCCGGCCAGAGCCATCCGTCTCCCCAGCGCCGTCTGAGCCATCCGTCTCCCCAGCGCCGTCTGAGCCATCCGTCTCCCCAGCGCCGTCTGAGCCATCCGTCTCCCCAGTGCCGTCTGACCCATCCGTCTGCCCAGTGCCGTCTGAGCCGCCCGTCTGTCCTTTGCCGTCAGAGCCATTAGTCAGTCAGGAGCCGCTAGAGCCATTCGTCAGTCAGGATCTGCCAGAGCCGCCAACCAGACAGGATCTGCCAGAGCCGCCAACCAGACAGGATCTGCCAGAGCCGCCAACCAGACAGGATCTGCCAGAGCCGCCAACCAGACAGGATCTGCCAGAGCCGCCAACCAGACAGGATCTGCCAGAGCCGCCAACCAGACAGGATCTGCCAGAGCCGCCAACCAGACAGGATCTGCCAGAGCCGTCAGCCAGCCATGAGCGTCCAGATCCGTCTGCCAGCCATGAGAAGCCGGATCCGTCAGCTAGCCATGAGCAGCCAGATCTGTCAGCCAGCCATGAGCCGTCCAACCAGGATCCGCCGGAGCCGTCATCCAGCCAGGATCTGACCATTATCCTGGTGTTGCCCCTTATCCTGGTGCTGCCCCTTTTCCTGGTGCTGCCCCTTATCCTGGTACTGCCCCTTATCCCGGTGCTGCCCCTTATCCCGGTGCTGCCCCTTATCCCGGTGCTGCCCCTTATCCCGGTGCTGCCCCTTATCCCGGTGCTGCCCCTTATGACTATGGTGGGGTGGGGACCACGACCAGTGCCGGAGCCGCCGCCGTGGAAGGAAGCCCACCCAGACCCTCCCCTAGACTATGTGCTGGTGCGTCCGGAGTTCGCACCTTAAGGGGGGTTTATGTCACGCCCTGGCCTTAGTATTATTTGTTTTATTTATTATTTTAGTTAGGTCAGGGTGTGACATGGGGTATGTGTGTATTTTGGGGTATTATATGGTAGAGGGGGTGTTTGTTGTAGTTTATGGTTTTGTGTTGAGTGTATGTGTCTAGCTGTGTCTATGTTGGGTGTAGTTCTAGGAAAGTCTATGGTAGCCGGAATGGGTTCTCAATTAGAGACAGCTGATTTCGGTTGTCTCTAATTGGGAGCCATATTTAAGGCTGCCATAGGCTTTAGCTGTTTGTGGGTCATTGTTTGTGTATATGTATAGTTCGACGTAAGTAGTTTGTGTGTGCACTTACGTTTGAAGTTTTCACGATCGTTTGTTGTTTTCGTTAGTGTTGTATAAGTGTGTCGTGTTCATCTTCGTCGTTGTTATTAAAAAGAAGATGTATTCAAATCATGTTGCGCCTTGGTCCTCTCGTTCATGTCAACGCGATCGTGACAGAATGACCCACCAATACCGGATCAAGCAACATGACCAGCGGCAACAGGATCAAGGCATTAAGGATTCATGGACATGGGAGGAGATTTTAGATGGTAACGGACCTTGGGCGCAACCGGGAGAATATCGCCTCCCTCGTGAAGAGCTGGAGGCAGCAAAAGCCGAGAGGAGGCGATATGAGGAGGCAGCACGGAGACAAGGCTGGAGACCCGCGAGTACTACCCAAAAATGTCTTGGGGGAGGAAGGGCTAAGAGGTAGTGGGCTGAGGGCAGGTAGGAGACCTGCGCCCACTTCCCAGGCTAACCGTGGAGAGCGGGAGTACGGGCGGACACCGTGTTACGCAGTAGAGCGCACGGTGTCTCCTGTACGTGTTCATAGCCCGGTGCGGGTTATTCCACCTTCCCGCACTGGTAGGGCTAGATTGGGCATTGAGCCAGGTGCCATGATACCGGCTCAACGCGTCTGGTCTCCAGTGCGTCTCCTCGGGCCGGTATACATGGCACCAGCCTTACGCATGTTGTCCCCGGTTCGCCTACATAGCCCGGTGCGGGTTATTCCACCTTCCCGCACTGGTCGGGCGACGGGGAGCATTCAACCAGGTAAGGTTGGGCAGGCTCGGTGTTCAAGGGAACCAGTACGCCTGCACGGTCCGGTATTTCCGGCGCCACCTCCCCGCCCCAGTTCAGTTCCACCAGTGCCTACACCACGTAACAGGCTTCCAGTGTGTCTCCAGAGCCCTGTTCCTCCTCCACGCACTCGTCCTATGGTGCGTGTCTCCAGCCCGGTACCACCAATTCCGGCACCACGCACTAAGCCTCCTGTGCGTCTCCAGAGTCCTGTTCATCCTGTTGCTGCTCCCCGCACTAGCCCTGAGATGCGTGTCCCCAGTCCGGTACCACCAGTTCCGGCCCCACGCACTAGGCCTAATGTGCGTCCCCAGGGTCCAGTATGCCTTGTTCCTTCTCCCCGCACTAGCCTGAAAGTGCGTGCCTTTAGCCCGGTGCCTCCAGTTCCGGCACCACGCACCAGGCCTACAGTGCGCCTCATCCGGCCAGAGCCATCCGTCTCCCCAGCGCCGTCTGAGCCATCCGTCTCCCCAGCGCCGTCTGAGCCATCCGTCTCCCCAGCGCCGTCTGAGCCATCCGTCTCCCCAGTGCCGTCTGACCCATCCGTCTGCCCAGTGCCGTCTGAGCCATCCGTCTGTCCAGAGCCATTAGAGCCGCCCGTCTGTCCCGAGCCGTCAGAGCCATTAGTCAGTCAGGAGCCGCTAGAGCCATTCGTCAGTCAGGATCTGCCAGAGCCGCCAACCAGACAGGATCTGCCAGAGCCGCCAACCAGACAGGATCTGCCAGAGCCGCCAACCAGACAGGATCTGCCAGAGCCGCCAACCAGACAGGATCTGCCAGAGCCGCCAACCAGACAGGATCTGCCAGAGCCGCCAACCAGACAGGATCTGCCAGAGCCGTCAGCCAGCCATGAGCGTCCAGATCCGTCTGCCAGCCATGAGAAGCCGGATCCGTCAGCTAGCCATGAGCAGCCAGATCTGTCAGCCAGCCATGAGCCGTCCAACCAGGATCCGCCGGAGCCGTCATCCAGCCAGGATCTGACCATTATCCTGGTGTTGCCCCTTATCCTGGTGCTGCCCCTTTTCCTGGTGCTGCCCCTTATCCTGGTGCTGCCCCTTATCCCGGTGCTGCCCCTTATCCCGGTGCTGCCCCTTATCCCGGTGCTGCCCCTTATCCCGGTGCTGCCCCTTATCCCGGTGCTGCCCCTTATGACTATGGTGGGGTGGGGACCACGACCAGTGCCGGAGCCGCCGCCGTGGAAGGAAGCCCACCCAGACCCTCCCCTAGACTATGTGCTGGTGCGTCCGGAGTTCGCACCTTAAGGGGGGGTTTATGTCACGCCCTGGCCTTAGTATTATTTGTTTTATTTATTATTTTAGTTAGGTCAGGGTGTGACATGGGGTATGTGTGTATTTTGGGGTATTATATGGTAGAGGGGGTGTTTGTTGTAGTTTATGGTTTTGTGTTGAGTGTATGTGTCTAGCTGTGTCTATGTTGGGTGTAGTTCTAGGAAAGTCTATGGTGGCCGGAATGGGTTCTCAATTAGAGACAGCTGATTTCGGTTGTCTCTAATTGGGAGCCATATTTAAGGCTGCCATAGGCTTTAGCTGTTTGTGGGTCATTGTTTGTGTATATGTATAGTTCGACGTAAGTAGTTTGTGTGTGCACTTACGTTTGAAGTTTTCACGATCGTTTGTTGTTTTCGTTAGTGTTGTATAAGTGTGTCGTGTTCATCTTCGTCGTTGCTATTAAAAAAGAAGATGTATTCAAATCATGTTGCGCCTTGGTCCTCTCGTTCATGTCAACGCGATCGTGACAGAATGACCCACCAATATCGGATCAAGCAACATGACCAGCGGCAACAGGATCAAGGCATTAAGGATTCATGGACATGGGAGGAGATTTTAGATGGTAACGGACCTTGGGCGCAACCGGGAGAATATCGCCTCCCTCGTGAAGAGCTGGAGGCAGCAAAAGCCGAGAGGAGGCGATATGAGGAGGCAGCACGGAGACAAGGCTGGAGATCCGCGAGTACTACCCAAAAATTTCTTGGGGGGGGAAGGGCTAAGAGGTAGTGGGCTGAGGGCAGGTAGGAGACCTGCGCCCACTTCCCAGGCTAACCGTGGAGAGCGGGAGTACGGGCGGACACCGTGTTACGCAGTAGAGCGCACGGTGTCTCCTGTACGTGTTCATAGCCCGGTGCGGGTTATTCCACCTTCCCGCACTGGTAGGGCTAGGTTGGGCATTGAGCCAGGTGCCATGATACCGGCTCAACGCGTCTGGTCTCCAGTGCGTCTCCTCGGGCCGGTATACATGGCACCAGCCTTACGCATGGTGTCCCCGGTTCGCCTACATAGCCCGGTGCGGGTTATTCCACCTTCCCGCACTGGTCGGGCGACGGGGAGCATTCAACCAGGTAAGGTTGGGCAGGCTCGGTGTTCAAGGGAACCAGTACGCCTGCACGGTCCGGTATTTCCGGCGCCACCTCCCCGCCCCAGTTCAGTTCCACCAGTGCCTACACCACGTAACAGGCTTCCAGTGTGTCTCCAGAGCCCTGTTCCTCCTCCACGCACTCGTCCTATGGTGCGTGTCTCCAGCCCGGTACCACCAATTCCGGCACCACGCACTAAGCCTCCTGTGCGTCTCCAGAGTCCTGTGCATCCTGTTGCTGCTCCCCGCACTAGCCCTGAGATGCGTGTCCCCAGTCCGGTACCACCAGTTCCGGCCCCACGCACTAGGCCTAATGTGCGTCCCCAGGGTCCAGTATGCCCTGTTCCTTCTCCCCGCACTAGCCTGAAAGTGCGTGCCTTTAGCCCGGTGCCTCCAGTTCCGGCACCACGCACCAGGCCTACAGTGCGCCTCATCCGGCCAGAGCCATCCGTCTCCCCAGCGCCGTCTGAGCCATCCGTCTCCCCAGCGCCGTCTGAGCCATCCGTCTCCCCAGCGCCGTCTGAGCCATCCGTCTCCCCAGTGCCGTCTGAGCCATCCGTCTGCCCAGTGCCGTCTGAGCCATCCGTCTGTCCAGAGCCATTAGAGCCGCCCGTCTGTCCCGAGCCGTCAGAGCCATTAGTCAGTCAGGAGCCGCTAGAGCCATTCGTCAGTCAGGATCTGCCAGAGCCGCCAACCAGACAGGATCTGCCAGAGCCGCCAACCAGACAGGATCTGCCAGAGCCGCCAACCAGACAGGATCTGCCAGAGCCGCCAACCAGACAGGATCTGCCAGAGCCGCCAACCAGACAGGATCTGCCAGAGCCGCCAACCAGACAGGATCTGCCAGAGCCGCCAACCAGACAGGATCTGCCAGAGCCGTCAGCCAGCCATGAGAGTCCAGATCCGTCTGCCAGCCATGAGAAGCCGGATCCGTCAGCTAGCCATGAGCAGCCAGATCTGTCAGCCAGCCATGAGCCGTCCAACCAGGATCCGCCGGAGCCGTCATCCAGCCAGGATCTGCCCATTATCCTGGTGTTGCCCCTTATCCTGGTGCTGCCCCTTATCCTGGTGCTGCCCCTTATCCTGGTGCTGCCCCTTATCCCGGTGCTGCCCCTTATCCCGGTGCTGCCCCTTATCCCGGTGCTGCCCCTTATCCCGGTGCTGCCCCTTATCCCGGTGCTGCCCCTTATGACTATGGTGGGGTGGGGACCACGACCAGTGCCGGAGCCGCCGCCGTGGAAGGAAGCCCACCCAGACCCTCCCCTAGACTATGTGCTGGTGCGTCCGGAGTTCGCACCTTAAGGGGGGGGTTATGTCACGCCCTGGCCTTAGTATTATTTGTTTTATTTATTATTTTAGTTAGGTCAGGGTGTGACATGGGGTATGTGTGTATTTTGGGGTATTATATGGTAGAGGGGGTGTTTGTTGTAGTTTATGGTTTTGTGTTGAGTGTATGTGTCTAGCTGTGTCTATGTTGGGTGTAGTTCTAGGAAAGTCTATGGTAGCCGGAATGGGTTCTCAATTAGAGACAGCTGATTTCGGTTGTCTCTAATTGGGAGCCATATTTAAGGCTGCCATAGGCTTTAGCTGTTTGTGGGTCATTGTTTGTGTATATGTATAGTTCGACGTAAGTAGTTTGTGTGTGCACTTACGTTTGAAGTTTTCACGATCGTTTGTTGTTTTCGTTAGTGTTGTATAAGTGTGTCGTGTTCATCTTCGTCGTTGTTATTAAAAAGAAGATGTATTCAAATCATGTTGCGCCTTGGTCCTCTCGTTCATGTCAACGCGATCGTGACAATTACTTTGTCATGTACTTGTATGTTTCATTTGGACCCAAAGTGCAAGTAGCTAATGGGGATCCTAATAAACTAAACTATACCTCGCTAAGCAGGCCATTGAGTTGTATGTCACAGGGGTTGAGAATATTTCTTGTGACATCATCGCTCCCTTCATCCTTCCTAGATTATTCTCAGAAAAGAGAATTCCCTCTTCCGTCCACCGGTTCCGCTGACACTATTTCTCTCCCAAGGCTGGCGCGTAGGCAGCATAGCCCAGTATAAAACCCAATCAAGTCCTCACTTCCTAATCTGGCCCTCTCTAATCTTGCCAGTGCTGCTGATTGAGGGATTCAGTGGGTTATGATGCATTTCCTGATCTGGGCGAATTTGATGCTCTTGAAATCCTACAGATTTAGTAGTAGCGAAAAGACTCCTTATCCCCTTCATCTCTCGTTCTACCTCCCACTCTCTCTGTCTTCATCTCTATACCTCTCTCTCTCTCTCTCTCTCTCTCTCTCTCTCTCTCTCTCTCTCTCTCTCTCTCTCTCTCTCTCTCTCTCTCTCTCTCTCTCTCTCTCTCTCTCTGTCTCTCTCTCTCTCTCTCTCGCTCTCTCTCTTGCTCTTGCTCTGTCTTTATCTCTTGCTCTGTCTTTATCTCTTTCTCTCTCTCCTCCCCCTTGCCCTCTGTCCTCTCTAAATTCTCACACCCTGCAGGAAATGAGAAGAGGTGGTAAATCTTATCCAGCAGCAGGCTGGCAGTCAGAGAGACACGCTCGGCTAACATTCTGCTGAATCACTGCACAGCTTAAAGATGATGATGGAGGGAGAGATGGAAAGAGGCAGAGGAGAAGGAGAAGGAGAGGGGATTTAAAGGAGGAAGAGTGAGATAGAGAAAGGATATTGGTGAAGGAGGGGAGAGAGAAATGACTTAGGTGAGAAAGAGTTGGAGGAAGAAATCTAGCCAGAGAAAGATGTAGAGATTACTTATTGAAGCTGAGGGAAGGGGGGGGGGGGGGGGGGGCATGGCAATGGAGAGAGGGAGGGTTGAGGGGGAGGAGGGTAAAACGCTGATCCCTCTCTCTTCAACAAATTTCAGGGGATAAAATTAAAACTAAAGCTTAGGGGAAACCCTGTGAATGAACGTGACACTTGAGAAACCCGCTGACTAAGTGCTAATGTGTCAGACACAGTGACTGTCCCTCAAATGGCCCTCTAAAGAGCTCAGGAGGCTCTAAAATTATTGTAATCTTCTTCACCTTGTTTCATGTACCAGGCACTAGGTCACTCATGCCAAGATGATGCCCTTGAAAACCCCTGATTTTCAGCTCTCAGCTGTGTGTTATCAATCAAACAATCTTGGCAATACATGTGGTGGATTTGGAATACACTACAGGGTGTGTTTTTATGTGTGTGTGTGTGTGTGTGTGTGTGTGTGTGTATGTGTATGTGTATGTGTATGTGTATGTGTATGTGTGTGTGTGTGTGTGTGTGTGTGTGTGTATGTGTGTGTGTGTGTATGTGTGTGTGTGTGTGTGTGTGTGTGTGTGTGTGTGTGTGTGTGCACGTGTCTGTGTGTGTGTGTGTGTGTGTATGTGTATGTGTATGTGTGTGTGTGTGTGTGTGTGTGTGTGTGTGTGTGTGTGTGTGTGTGTGTGTGTGTGTGTGTGTGTGTGTGTGTGTGTGTGTGTGTGTGTGTGTGTGTGTGTATGTGTGTGTGTGTGTGTCCATGTCTAACAAATGGGATAATCTGCCGATGTAGTTCCAATACAGATATATGTGTCTACATATTGAACATTTTAAAGAAATACAAATGATAATTCAGTAAATGAAGACTCATATTTACCCCTGCCTGGATGCAGCGGCTTGTACATCTTCTCGTTGGCGCACACTCCTCTCCCGTGGAGGAGCGCATGCAGCGGTTTCTCCTCCCCGCTCTTCGGCAGGCATCGGAGCCCGTGCGTGCAAGTCCCCGTGTACACCCCGCACGACTGGCCCTCGGGGAGCGCGCAAGTCAGGCAGCAACCACAGCCAGGCTCCTTCACCAGCTGGCATCCCACCGGCACTGGCGGACACATCGACATAGCCTTCTGGTCACACGGTTCGCACGGTACGAACGAGCCCAAACAACCCGACTCGCTTAGGAGAAGCGTTGCCAGGAGTGAAAAACTAACCAGCATATTGTTTCAAATTAAAATGATTGCAAACATAAAACAACTATAATCAACTACTATGTGTATTGCATGGAACGCTTGCAATGCTTTCGATCATTGGGGTTTTGGGGCAAAAGTCCTTGAAAGAGTCACCATCTACAGGTGGCCACTGCCTGCGTGCATAAAAGTCCCTCAATCACTGTATCAGATGCTAAGGTTCCACTCTTCACCCGGGCGAAGTGTCTGCGTTGTCTTTATTGTGTCAAATGTCCAATTATATTCGAGTTTAGATTGTCCACCGCGAAATAACCCGAGTCTTCTCCTTTTGGGCTTTCAAATGTCGTTTTACGCATGCACATCAATTGTCTCCAAATGAAGAAGAAAAAAGCAGGGATTGTCTTGTAGAAGAACCAATCTCTGTAGGCTGTCCCCCCGCACGTGTTCTGCACATACAGTATAATATGTGGCTTTGAGCTTGCCTTTTTAAAAACTTCCAGAGGCGAATCCTGTAACGATGGGTATATGTCAAACGACGTTGATGGGGGAGGGCGCACTTGTCAACTCCGTGCGGTGCTGTTGATTGTACAGGGCGGGTCCTGACAAGTCCCCTGACTTCTACCGCTGGGTACAAGGCGATGCTGAGGGCAAATAAATAAAACCAACTGACTGGGACCACAATGTTTTGGGGAGTGCTGGATGTCCCCTGCATCAATCATGGACATTGACAGGGAATAAATAAGCCTATCTATTTGTAGGCTACAATTTCTCTTTGAAATACACTATTCTGGTGTATCTTCTGATGTTTTTTTGTAATCAGGTGGGGAGGTGTTTTTAAAAAATGAATAAAGTAACACCAGTGATCCAGCCTTGAGGTGTCTGGGCTGATTTTAGGACCAGTGGACTAGACTGTGTCTACATTACAAACGTTATTTGCCTCAAAGCAACATCTGCAACTCTTTGAGGAGATAAAAAGTTGACCAACAGGTTAAATATTTGGCAGATGATGTTAGCCCCACCTCTGCAAGATGTTTCCTGGAAGCTCTCCCAGCTAAACTAGGGTCACTGTGAGCTGTGGTTGTCTGTAACCACATCGACCTTGGTCAAGATAAGCCTATGGTCAGTATAGTTTGCCAAGGTCGATGTGACCTTCAGTATAGTTTGCCAAGGTCGATGTGACCTTGAGTACATTGTGTAATTGTTGATTTGCCAATGTCAGATAATAACAAGTAGACAAGAGTGTACTACAGCCAGAAGATGCTATGGCATCTTACTGTGTAATATTTGTAACATTGCCTGTGTGTGTGTGTGTGTGTGTGTGTGTGTGTGTGTGTGTGTGTGTGTGTGTGTGTGTGCGTGCGTGCGTGCGTGCGTGCGTGCGTGTGTACATGCGCGATGTTGCCAAATTTAATATCTGGTCCTTTCAGCTCCAAGCAATATTAACCCATTCTCTGCTTGCTTTCTTTCTTTCTCTCTTTCTCTCTTTCTTTCTCTCGTTCTCTCTTTCTTTCTCTCTTTCTCTCTTTGACCCCTAATCTTCCCCTCTTCTCCCCCTCTCTCCTCCCTGCTCTCTCGTTCCGTCTGGGCGAGAAGAAAGAGACAAAATAAAGGGATTGAGCTGAAACCTGCCAGACGTCTCTAGTCTGTCTAGATTGTCTCTAGACGTCTGTCTCTAGTCTGTCTCTGGTCTGTCTCTAGTCTGTCTCTGGTCTGTCTCTAGTCTGTCTCTAGTCTGTCTCTAGACTGTCTCCAGTCTGTCTGTAGACTGTCTCTAGACGTCTGTCTCTAGATGTCTGTCTCTTGTCTGTCTCTAATCTGTCTCTAGTCTGTCTCTAGTCTGTCTCTAGTCTGTCGCTAGTCTGTCTCTAGTCTGTCTCTAGACATCTGTATCTAGTCTCTCTGGCCGTCTTTCTCTAGTCTGTCTCTAGATGTCTGTCTCTAGATGTCTGTCTCTAGTCTGTCTCGAGACGTCCGTCTCTAGTCTGTCTCAAGACTGTCTCTAGACTGTCTCCAGTCTGTCTCTAGACTGTCTCTAGACGTCTGTCTCTAGATGTATGTCTCTTGTCTGTCTCTTGTCTGTCTCTAATCTGTCTCTAGTCTGTCTCTAGTCTGTCGCTAGTCTGTCTTTAGTCTGTCTCTAGTCTGTCTCTAGTCTGTCTCTAGACATCTGTATCTTGTCTCTCTGGCCGTCTGTCTCTAGTCTGTCTCTAGATGTCTGTCTCTTGTCTGTCTCGAGACGTCTGACTCTAGTCTGTCTCAAGACTGTCTCTAGACTGTCTCTATATGTCTGTCTCTAGTCTGTCTCTAGACTGTCTCTAGACGTCTGTCTCTAGTCTGTCTCTAGACGTCTGTCTCTAGTCTGTCTTTAGACTGTCTCTAGACGTCTGTCTCTAGTCTGTTTCCAGTCTGTCTCTAGTCTGTCTCTATGCATCTGTCTTTAGTCTGTCTCTAGTCTGTCTCTAGACGTCTATCTCTAGTCTGTCTAGACTGTCTCTAGATGTCTGTCTCTAGTCTGTCTCTAGTCTGTCTCTAGACTGTCTCCAGTCTGTCTCTAGACGTCTGTCTCTAGATGTCTGTCTCTTGTCTGTCTCTAATCTGTCTCTAATCTGTCTCTATTCTGTCTCTAGTCTGTCGCTAGTCTGTCTTTAGTCAGTCTCTAGTCTGTCTCTAGACATCTGTATCTAGTCTCTCTGGCCGTCTGTCTCTAGTCTGTCTCTAGACATCTGTCTCTATTCTGTCTCTAGACGTCTGTCTCTAGATGTCTGTCTCTAGTCTGTCTCTAGACGTCTGTCTCTAGTCTGTCTCTAGACGTCTGTCTCCAGCCAAAGGGTTCATTGTGCTCCACCAGGCTATGCAAAACATATCAGAGGTCAAAAGGCTGTGTTCTCTTCAGACAGCTGAAATAAGCCCATATGTTCACCATATTTACATTGAGGATTTACCCAGCTGATTTCAATAGGGTGGACACCGAGACAGCTTCTACCCCCAAGCTATAAGACTGCTAAATAGCCATAATACTGCTAAATCGTTATTTAAATGGTTACCTGGACTATCTGCATTGACCCTATTGTCACAGACTCTGTGCACAGTCACAAGACTATACACACTATATACAAAACCCACACACATTCACATGCACTACATACGCACACACAGACATAACACACACACACACACCCATACCACCACAACACACACAAACACATACACACGCACACTCACACAAACACACGTACAATTTCACACTCATCATATGCTGCTTCTTTTTTTTCTTTATTCTTACTTATATTATTATCTATCCTGATGCCTAGTCACTTTACCCTGCCTTCATGTACACATCTACCTCAAATACCTTATTATTATCTATCCTGATGTCTAGTCACTTTACCCTGCCTTCATGTACACATCTACCTCAAATACCTTATTATTATCTATCCTGATGCCTAGTCACTTTACCCTGCCTTCATGTACATATCTACCTCAAATACATTATTATCTATCCTGATGTCTAGTCTCTTTACCCTGCCTTCATGTACACATCTACCTCAAATACCTTATTATTATCTATCCTGATGTCTAGTCACTTTTGTAACGGCAGATTTCCTCCTCTTCGTCTGAAGAGGAGGTGTAGCAGGGATCGGACCAAGACGCAGCGTAGTAAGTGTCCATAGTTTTAATATAATAATATAATAAACTGAACAAGACACAATACAAAATAACAAAAGTAAATCTAACCAAACAGTCCCATGTGGCACAAACACTGACACAGGAAACAATCACCCACAAACCAACAGTGAAAAACAGGCTACCTAAATATGGTTCCCAATTAGAGACAACGCAAAACACTTGCCTCTGATTGAGAACCATATCAGGCCAATAAGACAAACCTAAACATAGAAACACAGAACATAGAATATACCCACCCAACTCACGTCCTGACCAACTAAATAAAGACCAAACAAAGGAAATAAGGTCAGGAACGTGACAACTTTACCCTGCCTTCATGTACACATCTACCTCAAATACCTTATTATTATCTATCCTGATGTCTAGTCACTTTACCCTGCCTTCATGTACACATCTACCTCAAATACCTTATTATTATCTATCCTGATGCCTAGTCACTTTACCCTGCCTTCGTGTACATATCTACCTCAAATACATTATTATCTATCCTGATGTCTAGTCACTTTACCCTGCCTTCATGTACACATCTACCTCAAATACCTTATTATTATCTATCCTGATGTCTAGTCACTTTTGTAACGGCAGATTTCCTCCTCTTCGTCTGAAGAGGAGGTGTAGCAGGGATCGGACCAAGACGCAGCGTAGTAAGTGTCCATAGTTTTAATATAATAATATAATAAACTGAACAAGACACAATACAAAATAACAAAAGTAAATCTAACCAAACAGTCCCATGTGGCACAAACACTGACACAGGAAACAATCACCCACAAACCAACAGTGAAAAACAGGCTACCTAAATATGGTTCCCAATTAGAGACAACGCAAAACACTTGCCTCTGATTGAGAACCATATCAGGCCAATAAGACAAACCTAAACATAGAAACACAGAACATAGAATATAGAATATACCCACCCAGCTCACGTCCTGACCAACTAAATAAAGACTAAACAAAGGAAATAAGGTCAGGAACGTGACAACTTTACCCTGCCTTCATGTACACATCTACCTCAAATACCTTATTATTATCTATCCTGATGTCTAGTCACTTTACCCTGCCTTCATGTACACATCTACCTCAAATACCGTATTATTATCTATCCTGATGCCTAGTCACTTTACCCTGCCTTCATGTACATATCTACCTCAAATACCTTATTATTATCTATCCTGATGTCTAGTCACTTTACCCTGCCTTCATGTACATTTCTACCTCAAATAACTCTGTTTGTTATATCTGGAGTACTTCTGTCTTATCCGGTGTCCTGTGTGAATTTAAGTATGCTCTCTCTAATTCTCTCTTTCTCTCTTTCTTTCTCTCTCTCGGAGGACCTGAGCCCTAGGACCATGCCTCAGAACGACCTGACATGATGACTCCTTGCTGTCCCCAGTCCACCTGGCCGTGCTGCTGCTCCAGTTTCAACTGTTCTGCCTGCGGCTATGGAACCCTGACCTGTTCACCAGATGTGCTACCTGTCCCAGACCTGCTGTTTTCAACTCTCTAGAGAGCGCAGGAGCGGTAGAGATACTCTTAATGATCGGCTATGAAAAGCCAACTGACATTTACTCCTGAGGTGCTGCACCCTCGACAACTACTGTGATTATTATTATTTGACCATGCTGGTCATTTATGAACATTTGAACATCTTGGCCATGTTCTGTTATAATCTCCACCTGGCACAGCCAGAAGAGGACTGGCCACCCCTCATAGCCTGGTTCCTCTCTAGGTTTCTTCCTAGGTTTTGGCCTTTCTAGGGAGTTTTTCCTAGCCACCGTGCTTCTACACCTGCATTGCTTGCTGTTTGGGGTTTTAGGCTGGGTTTCTGTACAGCACTTTGAGATATCAGCTGATGTACGAAGGGCTATATAAATACATTTGATTTGATTATTATCTATCCTGATGCCTAGTCACTTTACCCTGCCTTCATGTACATATCTACCCCAAATACCTTATTATTATCTATCCTGATGCCTAGTCACTTTACCCTGCCTTCATGTACATTTCTACCTCAAATAACTTGTATTTCTCTGTACATTGATCTGGTACTGGTACTCCCTGTATATAGCTCCATAGTGATATGGTACTGGTACTCCCTGGATATAGCTCCACAGTGATCTGGTACTGGTACTTCCTGTATATAGCTCCACATTGATCTGGTACTGGTACTTCCTGTATATAGCTCCACATTGATCTGGTACTGTCACTCCCTGGATATAGCTCCACATTGATCTGGTACCGGTACTTCCTGTATATAGCTCCACAGTGATCTGGTACTGGTACTTCCTGTATATAGCTCCACAGTGATCTGGTACTGGTACTTCCTGTATATAGCTCCACATTGATCTGGTACCGGTACTTCCTGTATATAGCTCCACAGTGATCTGGTACTGGTACTTCCTGTATATAGCTCCACATTGATCTGGTACTGGTACTTCCTGTATATAGCTTCATTCTTGTGTATTTTATTCCTCTTGTGTTACTATTGTTTTTGAAACTCTGGATCGTTGGGAAGCATTTCACGTTAAAGTCTACACTTGTTGGATTCGGCGAATTTGACAAAATATTTTTGGGGGATTTGATTTGAATATGCTCCTGGCCCGGCGTGCATGGATGTCACTGAGACACAACGTCAACCAACCCACTATTCATTTCATCCGGATTTGAAAATAGGAGTGAGATTTAAATGCTGGTGGAGCACATTAAATTGATCAAATCTGTCGTTGTGTTCATTGGGTTAGGGAGGACGACGGGCTGGTTCCTGTGTGGACACGCCTGGTGTCGTGTCAGTTGAAACACGAGGCGGCTAAGATAGCGCAGGTTGATATGAGAGTGGAGAGCTACTCTCCCACAAGCTTGGCTGGTGCTTAAACCCTCTGAATTCAGACAAACAAAAGGTGTGATTGGTCCTCTCTCAAAAAGATGTCTCATAAAGCTTACTTCATTTTTCGGTGTAAAAAAAATATTTTCACTTCATCAGGGATAGCGTACACAGACGTTTTGGCTTTGCAGCCTTCTTCAGTGTGCAGGAGAGATAGTATTACACGTATAGATTGAGCCCACAAAACAGCCCCTTGCCATTCCATTTCAGATTCTGTCAAACATGTGTAGATGTTCTAATGTTTGTTGAACCAAGCAAGACCCATTGATGGTCTCTTCTGCACCCATGGTCCTGGCTGGTCAAAATGTTGATGTTCCTAATACAAGCATGACACATTTTGGTAAATGAAGCATTTGGACTGTGGGGAAGGCACCTGTTCGAAAGTAACAAGGCAACTATACCCTGCCTGACTTGTGTCAACTCGCAAGTCAGTCAGTCAGAATTCCTGTCCAGGCCCACCATTCTTTCTACTGTATAGATACTTTAGATGGAGTACAGTAAAGTAGTACACATGTTTTTGCCTACTTGATAGACACAGACTTAAGTCCCAACAATACTCCCAATTTGTCATGCTGTAGCAGACACTGCTATGTCCCCTATGACACTCCATTCACTATGTAGTACACTACTTTTAATAATGACACAAAATCGGCCTTTGGCTCCTGGTCGAAAGTAGTGCACTACATAGGGAATAGGGTTCCATTTGGGATGCATTCAATGACTGTACATGTTCCTCGAGAGTGTTGGAATGTTGTCTTGGACTGAGGATAGGGGCTATGGAGGTGTTGTTCTGACAGACATGGACTGAGGATAAGGGCTATGGAGGTGCTGTTCTGACAGACATGGACTGAGGATAGGGGCTATGGAGGTGTTGTTCTGACAGACATGGACTGATGATAGGGGCTATGGAGGTGTTGTTCTGACAGCCATGGACTGAGGATAGGGGCTATGGAGGTGTTGTTCTGACAGCCATGGACTGGGGATAGGGGCTATGGAGGTGTTGTTCTGACAGACATGGACTGAGGCTAGGGGGCTATGGAGGTGCTGTTCTGACAGACATGGACTGAGGATAGGGGCTATGGAGGTGTTGTTCTGACAGACATGGACTGAGGATTGGGGCTATGGAGGTGCTGTTCTGACAGCCATGGACTGAGGATAGGGGCTATGGAGGTGTTGTTCTGACAGACATGGACTGAGGATTGGGGCTATGGAGTTGCTGTTCTATAAGCCATGGACTGAGGATAGGGGCTATGGAGGTGCTGTTCTGACAGCCATGGACTGAGGATAGGGGCTATGGAGGTGCTGTTCTGACAGACATGGACTGAGGATAGGGGGCTATGGAGGTGCTGTTCTGACAGACATGGACTGAGGATAGGGGGCTATGGAGGTGTTGTTCTGACAGACATGGACTGAGGATAAGGGCTATGGAGGTGCTGTTCTGACAGACATGGACTGAGGATAGAGGCTAAGGAGGTGTTGTTCTAACAAACATGGACTGAGGATAAGGGCTATGGAGGTGCTGTTCTGACAGACATGGACTGAGGATAAGGGCTATGGAGGTGTTGTTCTGACAGACATGGACTGAGGATAGGGGCTATGGAGGTGTTGTTCTGACAGACATGGACTGAGGATAAGGGGCTATGGAGGTGTTGTTCTGACAGACATGGACTGAGGATAGGGGCTATGGAGGTGCTGTTCTGACAGACATGGACTGAGGATTGGGGCTATGGAGTTGCTATTCTATAAGCCATGGACTGAGGATAGGGGCTATGGAGGTGTTGTTCTGACAGCCATGGACTGAGGATAGGGGCTATGGAGGTGCTGTTCTGACAGCCATGGACTGAGGATAGGGGCTATGGAGGTGTTGTTCTGACAGACATGGACTGAGGATAGGGGGCTATGGAGGTGCTGTTCTGACAGACATGGACTGAGGAAAGGGGGCTATGGAGGTGTTGTTCTGACAGACATGGACTGAGGATAAGGGCTATGGAGGTGCTGTTCTGACAGACATGGACTGAGGATAGGGGCTATGGAGGTGTTGTTCTGACAGACATGGACTGAGGATAAGGGCTATGGAGGTGTTGTTCTGACAGACATGGACTGAGGATAAGGGCTATGGAGGTGTTGTTCTGACAGACATGGACTGAGGATAAGGGCTATGGAGGTGCTGTTCTGACAGACATGGACTGAGGATAGGGGCTATGGAGGTGTTGTTCTGACAGACATGGACTGAGGATTGGGGCTATGGAGGTGCTGTTCTGACAGCCATGGACTGAGGATAGGGGCTATGGAGGTGTTGTTCTGACAGACATGGACTGAGGATTGGGGCTATGGAGGTGCTGTTCTATAAGCCATGGACTGAGGATAGGGGCTATGGAGGTGCTGTTCTGACAGCCATGGACTGAGGATAGGGGCTATGGAGGTGCTGTTCTGACAGACATGGACTGAGGATAGGGGGCTATGGAGGTGCTGTTCTGACAGACATGGACTGAGGATAGGGGGCTATGGAGGTGTTGTTCTGACAGACATGGACTGAGGATAAGGGCTATGGAGGTGCTGTTCTGACAGACATGGACTGAGGATAGAGGCTAAGGAGGTGTTGTTCTAACAAACATGGACTGAGGATAAGGGCTATGGAGGTGCTGTTCTGACAGACATGGACTGAGGATAAGGGCTATGGAGGTGTTGTTCTGACAGACACGGACTGAAGATAGGGGCTATGGAGGTGTTGTTCTGACAGACATGGACTGAGGATAAGGGGCTATGGAGGGGCTGTTCTGACAGCCATGGACCGAGGATAGGGGCTATGGAGGTGCTGTTCTGACAGACATGGACTGAGGATTGGGGCTATGGAGTTGCTATTCTATAAGCCATGGACTGAGGATAGGGGCTATGGAGGTGTTGTTCTGACAGCCATGGACTGAGGATAGGGGCTATGGAGGTGCTGTTCTGACAGCCATGGACTGAGGATAGGGGCTATGGAGGTGTTGTTCTGACAGACATGGACTGAGGATAGGGGGCTATGGAGGTGCTGTTCTGACAGACATGGACTGAGGATAGGGGGCTATGGAGGTGTTGTTCTGACAGACATGGACTGAGGATAAGGGCTATGGAGGTGCTGTTCTGACAGACATGGACTGAGGATAGGGGCTAAGGAGGTGTTGTTCTAACAAACATGGACTGAGGATAAGGGCTATGGAGGTGCTGTTCTGACAGACATGGACTGAGGATAAGGGCTATGGAGGTGTTGTTCTGACAGACATGGACTGAGGATAGGGGCTATGGAGGTGTTGTTCTGACAGACATGGACTGAGGATAGGGGCTATGGAGGTGTTGTTCTGACAGACATGGACTGAGGATAAGTGGCTATGGAGGTGCTGTTCTGACAGCCATGGACTGAGGATTAGGGCTATGGAGGTGCTGTTCTATAAGCCATGGACTGATGATAGGGGCTATGGAGGTGTTGTTCTGACAGCCATGGACTGAGGATAGGGGCTATGGAGGTGCTGTTCTGACAGCCATGGACTGAGGATAGGGGCTATGGAGGTGTTGTTCTGACAGACATGGACTGAGGATAGAGGGCTATGGAGGTGTTGTTCTGACAGACATGGACTGAGGATAAGGGCTATGGAGGTGCTGTTCTGACAGACATGGACTGAGGATAGGGGCTAAGGAGGTGTTGTTCAAACAAACATGGACTGAGGATAAGGACTATGGAGGTGTTGTTCTGACAGACATGGACTGAGGATAAGGGGCTATGGAGGTGCTGTTCTATAAGCCATGGACTGAGGATAGGGGTTATGGAGGTGTTGTTCTGACAGACATGGACTGAGGATAGGGGCTATGGAGGTGCTGTTCTGACAGCCATGGACCGAGGATAGGGGCTATGGAGGTGCTGTTCTGACAGACATGGACTGAGGATTGGGGCTATGGAGTTGCTGTTCTATAAGCCATGGACTGAGGATAGGGGCTATGGAGGTGTTGTTCTGACAGCCATGGACTGAGGATAGGGGCTATGGAGGTGTTGTTCTGACAGCCATGGACTGAGGATAGGGGCTATGGAGGTGTTGTTCTGACAGACATGGACTGAGGATAGGGGGCTATGGAGGTGCTGTTCTGACAGACATGGACTGAGGATAAGGGCTATGGAGGTGCTGTTCTGACAGACATGGACTGAGGATAAGGGCTATGGAGGTGCTGTTCTGACAGACATGGACTGAGGATAGGGGCTAAGGAGGTGCTGTTCTGACAGACATGGACTGAGGATAAGGGCTATGGAGGTGTTGTTCTGACAGACACGGACTGAGGATAGGGGCTATGGAGGTGTTGTTCTGACAGACATGGACTGAGGATAGTGGCTATGGAGGTGTTGTTCTGACAGACATGGACTGAGGATAAGTGGCTATGGAGGTGCTGTTCTGACAGCCATGGACTAAGGATAGGGGCTATGGAGGTGTTGTTCTGACAGACATGGACTGAGGATAAGGGGCTATGGGGGTGCTGTTCTGACAGCCATAGACTGAGGATAGGGGCTATGGAGGTGTTGTTCTGACAGACATGGACTGAGGATTGGGGCTATGGAGGTGCTGTTCTATAAGCCATGGACTGAGGATAGGGGCTATGGAGGTGTTGTTCTGACAGACATGGACTGAGGATTGGGGCTATGGATGTGCTGTTCTATAAGCCATGGACTGATGATAGGGGCTATGGAGGTGTTGTTCTGACAGCCATGGACTGAGGATAGGGGCTATGGAGGTGCTGTTCTGACAGCCATGGACTGAGGATAGGGGCTATGGAGGTGTTGTTCTGACAGACATGGACTGAGGATAGAGGGCTATGGAGGTGTTGTTCTGACAGACATGGACTGAGGATAAGGGCTATGGAGGTGCTGTTCTGACAGACATGGACTTAGAATAGGGGCTAAGGAGGTGTTGTTCAAACAAACATGGACTGAGGATAAGGAGTATGGAGGTGTTGTTCTGACAGACATGGACTGAGGATAAGGGGCTATGGAGGTGCTGTTCTGACAGAATAGGACTGAGGATAGGGGCTATGGAGGTGTTGTTCTGACAGACATGGACTGAGGATTTGGGCTATGGAGGTGCTGTTCTATAAGCCATGGACTGAGGATAGGGGTTATGGAGGTGTTGTTCTGACAGACATGGACTGAGGATAGGGGCTATGGAGGTGCTGTTCTGACAGCCATGGACTGAGGATAGGGGCTATGGAGGTGTTGTTCTGACAGACATGGACTGAGGATAGGGGGCTATGGAGGTGCTGTTCTGACAGACATGGACTGAGGATAGGGGGCTATGGAGGTGTTGTTCTGACAGACATGGACTGAGGATAAGGGCTATGGAGGTGCTGTTCTGACAGACATGGACTGAGGATAGGGGCTGTGGAGGTGCTGTTCTGACAGACATGGACTGAGGATAAGGGCTATGGAGGTGCTGTTCTGACAGCCATGGACTGAGGATAGGGGCTATGGAGGTGTTGTTCTAACAGACATGGACTGAGGATAGGGGCTATGGAGGTGCTGTTCTGACAGACATGGACTGAGGATAGGGGCTATGGAGGTGCTGTTCTGACAGACATGGACTGAGGATAAGGGGCTATGGAGGTGTTGTTCTGACAGCCATGGACTGAGGATAGGGGCTATGGAGGTGCTGTTCTGACAGCCATGGACTGAGGATAAGGGCTATGGAGGTTCTGTTCTGACAGACATGGACTGAGGATAGGGGCTATGGAGGTGCTGTTCTGACAGACATGGACTGAGGCTAGGGGGGCTATGGAGGTGCTGTTCTGACAGACATGGACTGAGGATAGGGGCTATGGAGGTGCTGTTCTGACAGACATGGACTGAGGATAAGGGCTATGGAGGTGTTGTTCTGACAGACATGGACTGAGGATTAGGGCTATGGAGGTGCTGTTCTATAAGCCATGGACTGATGATAGGGGCTATGGAGGTGTTGTTCTGACAGCCATGGACTGAGGATAGGGGCTATGGAGGTGCTGTTCTGACAGCCATGGACTGAGGATAGGGGCTATGGAGGTGTTGTTCTGACAGACATGGACTGAGGATAGAGGGCTATGGAGGTGTTGTTCTGACAGACATGGACTGAGGATAAGGGCTATGGAGGTGCTGTTCTGACAGACATGGACTGAGGATAGGGGCTAAGGAGGTGTTGTTCAAACAAACATGGACTGAGGATAAGGACTATGGAGGTGTTGTTCTGACAGACATGGACTGAGGATAAGGGGCTATGGAGGAGCTGTTCTGACAGAATAGGACTGAGGATAGGGGCTATGGAGGTGTTGTTCTGACAGACATGGACTGAGGATTGGGGCTATGGAGGTGCTGTTCTATAAGCCATGGACTGAGGATAGGGGTTATGGAGGTGTTGTTCTGACAGACATGGACTGAGGATAGGGGCTATGGAGGTGCTGTTCTGACAGCCATGGACCGAGGATAGGGGCTATGGAGGTGCTGTTCTGACAGACATGGAATGAGGATCGGGGCTATGGAGTTGCTGTTCTATAAGCCATGGACTGAGGATAGGGGCTATGGAGGTGTTGTTCTGACAGCCATGGACTGAGGATAGGGGCTATGGAGGTGCTGTTCTGACAGCCATGGACTGAGGATAGGGGCTATGGAGGTGTTGTTCTGACAGACATGGACTGAGGATAGGGGGCTATGGAGGTGCTGTTCTGACAGACATGGACTGAGGATAGGGGGCTATGGAGGTGTTGTTCTGACAGACATGGACTGAGGATAAGGGCTATGGAGGTGCTGTTCTGACAGACATGGACTGAGGATAGGGGCTAAGGAGGTGTTGTTCTAACAAACATGGACTGAGGATAAGGGCTATGGAGGTGCTGTTCTGACAGACATGGACTGAGGATAGGGGCTATGGAGGTGTTGTTCTGACAGACACGGACTGAGGATAGGGGCTATGGAGGTGTTGTTCTGACAGACATGGACTGAGGATAGGGGCTATGGAGGTGTTGTTCTGACAGACATGGACTGAGGATAAGTGGCTATGGAGGTGCTGTTCTGACAGCCATGGACTGAGGATAGGGGCTATGGAGGTGTTGTTCTGACAGACATGGACTGAGGATTGGGGCTATGGAGGTGCTGTTCTATAAGCCATGGACTGAGGATAGGGGCTATGGAGGTGTTGTTCTGACAGACATGGACTGAGGATTGGGGCTATGGAGGTGCTGTTCTATAAGCCATGGACTGATGATAGGGGCTATGGAGGTGTTGTTCTGACAGCCATGGACTGAGGATAGGGGCTATGGAGGTGCTGTTCTGACAGCCATGGACTGAGGATAGGGGCTATGGAGGTGTTGTTCTGACAGACATGGACTGAGGATAGGGGCTATGGAGGTGTTGTTCTGACAGACATGGACTGAGGATAAGGGCTATGGAGGTGCTGTTCTGACAGACATGGACTGAGGATAGGGGCTAAGGAGGTGTTGTTCAAACAAACATGGACTGAGGATAAGGACTATGGAGGTGTTGTTCTGACAGACATGGACTGAGGATCAGGGGCTATGGAGGTGCTGTTCTGACAGAATAGGACTGAGGATAAGGGCTATGGAGGTGCTGTTCTGACAGACATGGACTGAGGATAGGGGCTAAGGAGGTGTTGTTCTAACAAACATGGACTGAGGATAAGGGCTATGGAGGTGCTGTTCTGACAGACATGGACTGAGGATAAGGGCTATGGAGGTGTTGTTCTGACAGACACGGACTGAGGATAGGGGCTATGGAGGTGTTGTTCTGACAGACATGGACTGAGGATAGGGGCTATGGAGGTGTTGTTCTGACAGACATGGACTGAGGATAAGTGGCTATGGAGGTGCTGTTCTGACAGCCATGGACTGAGGATAGGGGCTATGGAGGTGTTGTTCTGACAGACATGGACTGAGGATAAGGGGCTATGGGGGTGCTGTTCTGACAGCCATAGACTGAGGATAGGGGCTATGGAGGTGTTGTTCTGACAGACATGGACTGAGGATTGGGGCTATGGAGGTGCTGTTCTATAAGCCATGGACTGAGGATAGGGGCTATGGAGGTGTTGTTCTGACAGACATGGACTGAGGATTGGGGCTATGGATGTGCTGTTCTATAAGCCATGGACTGATGATAGGGGCTATGGAGGTGTTGTTCTGACAGCCATGGACTGAGGATAGGGGCTATGGAGGTGCTGTTCTGACAGCCATGGACTGAGGATAGGGGCTATGGAGGTGTTGTTCTGACAGACATGGACTGAGGATAGAGGGCTATGGAGGTGTTGTTCTGACAGACATGGACTGAGGATAAGGGCTATGGAGGTGCTGTTCTGACAGACATGGACTGAGGATAGGGGCTAAGGAGGTGTTGTTCAAACAAACATGGACTGAGGATAAGGACTATGGAGGTGTTGTTCTGACAGACATGGACTGAGGATAAGGGGCTATGGAGGTGCTGTTCTGACAGAATAGGACTGAGGATAGGGGCTATGGAGGTGTTGTTCTGACAGACATGGACTGAGGATTTGGGCTATGGAGGTGCTGTTCTATAAGCCATGGACTGAGGATAGGGGTTATGGAGGTGTTGTTCTGACAGACATGGACTGAGGATAGGGGCTATGGAGGTGCTGTTCTGACAGCCATGGACTGAGGATAGGGGCTATGGAGGTGTTGTTCTGACAGACATGGACTGAGGATAGGGGGCTATGGAGGTGCTGTTCTGACAGACATGGACTGAGGATAGGGGGCTATGGAGGTGTTGTTCTGACAGACATGGACTGAGGATAAGGGCTATGGAGGTGCTGTTCTGACAGACATGGACTGAGGATAGGGGCTGTGGAGGTGCTGTTCTGACAGACATGGACTGAGGATAAGGGCTATGGAGGTGCTGTTCTGACAGCCATGGACTGAGGATAGGGGCTATGGAGGTGTTGTTCTAACAGACATGGACTGAGGATAGGGGCTATGGAGGTGCTGTTCTGACAGACATGGACTGAGGATAGGGGCTATGGAGGTGCTGTTCTGACAGACATGGACTGAGGATTGGGGCTATGGAGGTGCTGTTCTATAAGCCATGGACTGAGGATAGGGGCTATGGAGGTGTTGTTCTGACAGCCATGGACTGAGGATAGGGGCTATGGAGGTGCTGTTCTGACAGCCATGGACTGAGGATAGGGGCTATGGAGGTGTTGTTCTGACAGACATGGACTGAGGATAGGGGGCTATGGAGGTGCTGTTCTGACAGACATGGACTGAGGATAAGGGCTATGGAGGTGCTGTTCTGACAGACATGGACTGAGGATAAGGGCTATGGAGGTGCTGTTCTGACAGACATGGACTGAGGATAGGGGCTAAGGAGGTGTTGTTCTAACAAACATGGACTGAGGATAAGGGCTATGGAGGTGCTGTTCTGACAGACATGGACTGAGGATAAGGGCTATGGAGGTGTTGTTCTGACAGACACGGACTGAGGATAGGGGCTATGGAGGTGTTGTTCTGACAGACATGGACTGAGGATAGTGGCTATGGAGGTGTTGTTCTGACAGACATGGACTGAGGATAAGTGGCTATGGAGGTGCTGTTCTGACAGCCATGGACTGAGGATAGGGGCTATGGAGGTGTTGTTCTGACAGACATGGACTGAGGATAAGGGGCTATGGGGGTGCTGTTCTGACAGCCATAGACTGAGGATAGGGGCTATGGAGGTGTTGTTCTGACAGACATGGACTGAGGATTGGGGCTATGGAGGTGCTGTTCTATAAGCCATGGACTGAGGATAGGGGCTATGGAGGTGTTGTTCTGACAGACATGGACTGAGGATTGGGGCTATGGATGTGCTGTTCTATAAGCCATGGACTGATGATAGGGGCTATGGAGGTGTTGTTCTGACAGCCATGGACTGAGGATAGGGGCTATGGAGGTGCTGTTCTGACAGCCATGGACTGAGGATAGGGGCTATGGAGGTGTTGTTCTGACAGACATGGACTGAGGATAGAGGGCTATGGAGGTGTTGTTCTGACAGACATGGACTGAGGATAAGGGCTATGGAGGTGCTGTTCTGACAGACATGGACTGAGAATAGGGGCTAAGGAGGTGTTGTTCAAACAAACATGGACTGAGGATAAGGACTATGGAGGTGTTGTTCTGACAGACATGGACTGAGGATAAGGGGCTATGGAGGTGCTGTTCTGACAGAATAGGACTGAGGATAGGGGCTATGGAGGTGTTGTTCTGACAGACATGGACTGAGGATTTGGGCTATGGAGGTGCTGTTCTATAAGCCATGGACTGAGGATAGGGGTTATGGAGGTGTTGTTCTGACAGACATGGACTGAGGATAGGGGCTATGGAGGTGCTGTTCTGACAGCCATGGACTGAGGATAGGGGCTATGGAGGTGTTGTTCTGACAGACATGGACTGAGGATAGGGGGCTATGGAGGTGCTGTTCTGACAGACATGGACTGAGGATAGGGGGCTATGGAGGTGTTGTTCTGACAGACATGGACTGAGGATAAGGGCTATGGAGGTGCTGTTCTGACAGACATGGACTGAGGATAGGGGCTGTGGAGGTGCTGTTCTGACAGACATGGACTGAGGATAAGGGCTATGGAGGTGCTGTTCTGACAGCCATGGACTGAGGATAGGGGCTATGGAGGTGTTGTTCTAACAGACATGGACTGAGGATAGGGGCTATGGAGGTGCTGTTCTGACAGACATGGACTGAGGATAGGGGCTATGGAGGTGCTGTTCTGACAGACATGGACTGAGGATAAGGGGCTATGGAGGTGTTGTTCTGACAGCCATGGACTGAGGATAGGGGCTATGGAGGTGCTGTTCTGACAGCCATGGACTGAGGATAGGGGCTATGGAGGTGCTGTTCTGACAGACATGGACTGAGGATAGGGGCTATGGAGGTGCTGTTCTGACAGACATGGACTGAGGATAGGGGCTATGGAGGTGCTGTTCTGACAGACATGGACTGAGGATAAGGGCTATGGAGGTGTTGTTCTGACAGACATGGACTGAGGATAGGGGCTATGGAGGTGTTGTTCTGACAGACATGGACTGAGGATTAGGGCTATGGAGGTGCTGTTCTATAAGCCATGGACTGATGATAGGGGCTATGGAGGTGTTGTTCTGACAGCCATGGACTGAGGATAGGGGCTATGGAGGTGCTGTTCTGACAGCCATGGACTGAGGATAGGGGCTATGGAGGTGTTGTTCTGACAGACATGGACTGAGGATAGAGGGCTATGGAGGTGTTGTTCTGACAGACATGGACTGAGGATAAGGGCTATGGAGGTGCTGTTCTGACAGACATGGACTGAGGATAGGGGCTAAGGAGGTGTTGTTCAAACAAACATGGACTGAGGATAAGGACTAATGAGGTGTTGTTCTGACAGACATGGACTGAGGATAAGGGGCTATGGAGGTGCTGTTCTGACAGAATAGGACTGAGGATAGGGGCTATGGAGGTGTTGTTCTGACAGACATGGACTGAGGATTGGGGCTATGGAGGTGCTGTTCTATAAGCCATGGACTGAGGATAGGGGTTATGGAGGTGTTGTTCTGACAGACATGGACTGAGGATAGGGGCTATGGAGGTGCTGTTCTGACAGCCATGGACCGAGGATAGGGGCTATGGAGGTGCTGTTCTGACAGACATGGACTGAGGATCGGGGCTATGGAGTTGCTGTTCTATAAGCCATGGACTGAGGATAGGGGCTATGGAGGTGTTGTTCTGACAGCCATGGACTGAGGATAGGGGCTATGGAGGTGCTGTTCTGACAGCCATGGACTGAGGATAGGGGCTATGGAGGTGTTGTTCTGACAGACATGGACTGAGGATAGGGGGCTATGGAGGTGCTGTTCTGACAGACATGGACTGAGGATAGGGGGCTATGGCGGTGTTGTTCTGACAGACATGGACTGAGGATAAGGGCTATGGAGGTGCTGTTCTGACAGACATGGACTGAGGATAGGGGCTAAGGAGGTGTTGTTCTAACAAACATGGACTGAGGATAAGGGCTATGGAGGTGCTGTTCTGACAGACATGGACTGAGGATAGGGGCTATGGAGGTGTTGTTCTGACAGACACGGACTGAGGATAGGGGCTATGGAGGTGTTGTTCTGACAGACATGGACTGAGGATAGGGGCTATGGAGGTGTTGTTCTGACAGACATGGACTGAGGATAAGTGGCTATGGAGGTGCTGTTCTGACAGCCATGGACTGAGGATAGGGGCTATGGAGGTGTTGTTCTGACAGACATGGACTGAGGATAAGGGGCTATGGGGGTGCTGTTCTGACAGCCATAGACTGAGGATAGGGGCTATGGAGGTGTTGTTCTGACAGACATGGACTGAGGATTGGGGCTATGGAGGTGCTGTTCTATAAGCCATGGACTGAGGATAGGGGCTATGGAGGTGTTGTTCTGACAGACATGGACTGAGGATTGGGGCTATGGAGGTGCTGTTCTATAAGCCATGGACTGATGATAGGGGCTATGGAGGTGTTGTTCTGACAGCCATGGACTGAGGATAGGGGCTATGGAGGTGCTGTTCTGACAGCCATGGACTGAGGATAGGGGCTATGGAGGTGTTGTTCTGACAGACATGGACTGAGGATAGAGGGCTATGGAGGTGTTGTTCTGACAGACATGGACTGAGGATAAGGGCTATGGAGGTGCTGTTCTGACAGACATGGACTGAGGATAGGGGCTAAGGAGGTGTTGTTCAAACAAACATGGACTGAGGATAAGGACTATGGAGGTGTTGTTCTGACAGACATGGACTGAGGATCAGGGGCTATGGAGGTGCTGTTCTGACAGAATAGGACTGAGGATAGGGGCTATGGAGGTGTTGTTCTGACAGACATGGACTGAGGATTGGGGCTATGGAGGTGCTGTTCTATAAGCCATGGACTGAGGATAGGGGTTATGGAGGTGTTGTTCTGACAGACATGGACTGAGGATAGGCGCTATGGAGGTGCTGTTCTATAAGCCATGGACTGAGGATAGGGGTTATGGAGGTGTTGTTCTGACAGACATGGACTGAGGATAGGCGCTATGGAGGTGCTGTTCTGACAGCCATGGACTGAGGATAGGGGCTATGGAGGTGTTGTTCTGACAGACATGGACTGAGGAAAGGGGGCTATGGAGGTGCTGTTCTGACAGACATGGACTGAGGCTAGGGGATATGGAGGTGTTGTTCTGATAGACATGGACTGAGGATAAGGGGCTATGGAGGTGCTGTTCTGACAGACATGGACTGAGGCTAGGGGGATATGGAGGTGTTGTTCTGACAGACATGGACTGAGGCTAGGGGGCGATGGAGGTGCTGTTCTGACAGACATGGACTGAGGATAGGGGCTATGGAGGTGCTGTCCTGACAGACATGGACTGAAGATAGGGGGCTATGGAGGTGTTGTTCTGACAGACATGGACTGAGGCTAGGGGGCTATGGAGGTGCTGTTCTGCCAGACATGGACTGAGGATAAGGGCTATGGAGGTGCTGTTCTGACAGACATGGACTGAGGATAAGGGCTATGGAGGTGTTGTTCTGACAGACATGGACTGAGGCTAGGTGGCTATGGAGGTGCTGTTCTGACAGACATGGACTGAGGATAGGGGCTATGGAGGTGTTGTTCTAACAGACATGGACTGAGGATAGGGGCTATGGAGGTGCTGTTCTGACAGACATGGACTGAGGATAGGGGCTATGGAGGTGCTGTTCTGACAGACATGGACTGAGGATAAGGGGCTATGGAGGTGTTGTTCTGACAGCCATGGACTGAGGATAGGGGCTATGGAGGTGCTGTTCTGACAGCCATGGACTGAGGATAAGGGCTATGGAGGTTCTGTTCTGACAGACATGGACTGAGGATAGGGGCTATGGAGGTGCTGTTCTGACAGACATGGACTGAGGCTAGGGGGCTATGGAGGTGCTGTTCTGACAGACATGGACTGAGGATAGGGGCTATGGAGGTGCTGTTCTGACAGCCATGGACTGAGGATAAGGGCTATGGAGGTGTTGATCTGACAGCCATGGACTGAGGATAGGGGCTATGGAGGTGCTGTTCTGACAGACATGGACTGAGGCTAGGGGGATATGAAGGTGCTGTTCTGACAGACATGGACTGTGGATAAGGGCTATGGAGGTGTTGTTCTGACAGACATGGACTGAGGATAGGGGCTATGGAGGTGTTGTTCTGACAGCCATGGACTGAGGAAAGGGGGCTATGGAGGTGCTGTTCTGACAGAAATGGACTGAGGTTAAGGGGCTATGGAGGTGCTGTTCTGACAGACATGGACTGAGGATAGGGGCTATGGAGGTGTTGTTCTGACAGCCATGGACTGAGGAAAGGGGGCTATGGAGGTGCTGTTCTGACAGAAATGGACTGAGGTTAAGGGGCTATGGAGGTGCTGTTCTGACAGACATGGACTGAGGCTAGGGGATATGGAGGTGTTGTTCTGATAGACATGGACTGAGGATAAGGGGCTATGGAGGTGCTGTTCTGACAGACATGGACTGAGGCTAGGGGGCTATGGAGGTGTTGTTCTGACAGACATGGACTGAGGCTAGGGAGCTATGGAGGTGCTGTTCTGACAGACATGGACTGAGGATAAAGGCTATGGAGGTGTTGTTCTGACAGACATGGACTGAGGATAAGGGCTATGGAGGTGCTGTTCTGACAGACATGGACTGAGGATAGGGGCTAAGGAGGTGTTGTTCTAACAAACATGGACTGAGGATAAGGGCTATGGAGGTGCTGTTCTGACAGACATGGACTGAGGATAAGGGCTATGGAGGTGTTGTTCTGACAGACACGGACTGAGGATAGGGGCTATGGAGGTGTTGTTTTGACAGCCATGGACTGAGGAAAGGGGGCTATGGAGGTGCTGTTCTGACAGAAATGGACTGAGGATAGGGGCTATGGAGGTGCTGTTCTGACAGACATGGACTGAGGCTAGGGGATATGGAGGTGTTGTTCTGATAGACATGGACTGAGGATAAGGGGCTATGGAGGTGCTGTTCTGACAGACATGGACTGAGGCTAGGGGGATATGGAGGTGTTGTTCTGACAGACATGGACTGAGGCTAGGGGGCGATGGAGGTGCTGTTCTGACAGACATGGACTGAGGATAGGGGCTATGGAGGTGCTGTCCTGACAGACATGGACTGAAGATAGGGGGCTATGGAGGTGTTGTTCTGACAGACATGGACTGAGGCTAGGGGGCTATGGAGGTGCTGTTCTGCCAGACATGGACTGAGGATAAGGGCTATGGAGGTGCTGTTCTGACAGACATGGACTGAGGATAAGGGCTATGGAGGTGTTGTTCTGACAGACATGGACTGAGGCTAGGTGGCTATGGAGGTGCTGTTCTGACAGACATGGACTGAGGATAGGGGCTATGGAGGTGTTGTTCTAACAGACATGGACTGAGGATAGGGGCTATGGAGGTGCTGTTCTGACAGACATGGACTGAGGATAGGGGCTATGGAGGTGCTGTTCTGACAGACATGGACTGAGGATAAGGGGCTATGGAGGTGTTGTTCTGACAGCCATGGACTGAGGATAGGGGCTATGGAGGTGCTGTTCTGACAGCCATGGACTGAGGATAAGGGCTATGGAGGTTCTGTTCTGACAGACATGGACTGAGGATAGGGGCTATGGAGGTGCTGTTCTGACAGACATGGACTGAGGCTAGGGGGCTATGGAGGTGCTGTTCTGACAGACATGGACTGAGGATAGGGGCTATGGAGGTGCTGTTCTGACAGCCATGGACTGAGGATAAGGGCTATGGAGGTGTTGATCTGACAGCCATGGACTGAGGATAGGGGCTATGGAGGTGCTGTTCTGACAGACATGGACTGAGGCTAGGGGGATATGAAGGTGCTGTTCTGACAGACATGGACTGTGGATAAGGGCTATGGAGGTGTTGTTCTGACAGACATGGACTGAGGATAGGGGCTATGGAGGTGTTGTTCTGACAGCCATGGACTGAGGAAAGGGGGCTATGGAGGTGCTGTTCTGACAGAAATGGACTGAGGTTAAGGGGCTATGGAGGTGCTGTTCTGACAGACATGGACTGAGGCTAGGGGCTATGGAGGTGTTGTTCTGACAGACATGGACTGAGGATAAGGGGCTATGGAGGTGCTGTTCTGACAGACATGGACTGAGGCTAGGGGGCTATGGAGGTGTTGTTCTGACAGACATGGACTGAGGCTAGGGGGCTATGGAGGTGCTGTTCTGACAGACATGGACTGAGGATAAAGGCTATGGAGGTGTTGTTCTGACAGACATGGACTGAGGATAAGGGCTATGGAGGTGCTGTTCTGACAGACATGGACTGAGGATAGGGGCTAAGGAGGTGTTGTTCTAACAAACATGGACTGAGGATAAGGGCTATGGAGGTGCTGTTCTGACAGACATGGACTGAGGATAAGGGCTATGGAGGTGTTGTTCTGACAGACACGGACTGAGGATAGGGGCTATGGAGGTGTTGTTCTGACAGACATGGACTGAGGATAGTGGCTATGGAGGTGTTGTTCTGACAGACATGGACTGAGGATAAGTGGCTATGGAGGTGCTGTTCTGACAGCCATGGACTGAGGATAGGGGCTATGGAGGTGTTGTTCTGACAGACATGGACTGAGGATAAGGGGCTATGGGGGTGCTGTTCTGACAGCCATAGACTGAGGATAGGGGCTATGGAGGTGTTGTTCTGACAGACATGGACTGAGGATTGAGGCTATGGAGGTGCTGTTCTATAAGCCATGGACTGAGGATAGGGGCTATGGAGGTGTTGTTCTGACAGACATGGACTGAGGATTGGGGCTATGGATGTGCTGTTCTATAAGCCATGGACTGATGATAGGGGCTATGGAGGTGTTGTTCTGACAGCCATGGACTGAGGATAGGGGCTATGGAGGTGCTGTTCTGACAGCCATGGACTGAGGATAGGGGCTATGGAGGTGTTGTTCTGACAGACATGGACTGAGGATAGAGGGCTATGGAGGTGTTGTTCTGACAGACATGGACTGAGGATAAGGGCTATGGAGGTGCTGTTCTGACAGACATGGACTGAGGATAGGGGCTAAGGAGGTGTTGTTCAAACAAACATGGACTGAGGATAAGGACTATGGAGGTGTTGTTCTGACAGACATGGACTGAGGATAAGGGGCTATGGAGGTGCTGTTCTGACAGAATAGGACTGAGGATAGGGGCTATGGAGGTGTTGTTCTGACAGACATGGACTGAGGATTTGGGCTATGGAGGTGCTGTTCTGACAGACATGGACTGAGGATAGGGGTTATGGAGGTGTTGTTCTGACAGACATGGACTGAGGATAGGGGCTATGGAGGTGCTGTTCTGACAGCCATGGACTGAGGATAGGGGCTATGGAGGTGTTGTTCTGACAGACATGGACTGAGGATAGGGGGCTATGGAGGTGCTGTTCTGACAGACATGGACTGAGGATAGGGGGCTATGGAGGTGTTGTTCTGACAGACATGGACTGAGGATAAGGGCTATGGAGGTGCTGTTCTGACAGACATGGACTGAGGATAGGGGCTGTGGAGGTGCTGTTCTGACAGACATGGACTGAGGATAAGGGCTATGGAGGTGCTGTTCTGACAGCCATGGACTGAGGATAGGGGCTATGGAGGTGTTGTTCTAACAGACATGGACTGAGGATAGGGGCTATGGAGGTGCTGTTCTGACAGACATGGACTGAGGATAGGGGCTATGGAGGTGCTGTTCTGACAGACATGGACTGAGGATAAGGGGCTATGGAGGTGTTGTTCTGACAGCCATGGACTGAGGATAGGGGCTATGGAGGTGCTGTTCTGACAGCCATGGACTGAGGATAAGGAATATGGAGGTTCTGTTCTGACAGACATGGACTGAGGATAGGGGCTATGGAGGTGCTGTTCTGACAGCCATGGACTGAGGATAAGGGCTATGGAGGTGCTGTTCTGACAGACATGGACTGAGGATAGGGGCTATGGAGGTGTTGTTCTGACAGACATGGACTGAGGATAGGGGCTATGGAGGTGCTGTTCTGACAGACATGGACTGAGGATAAGGGCTATGGAGGTTCTGTTCTGACAGACATGGACTGAGGATAGGGGCTATGGAGGTGCTGTTCTGACAGACATGGACTGAGGCTAGGGGGCTATGGAGGTGCTGTTCTGACAGACATGGACTGAGGATAGGGGCTATGGAGGTGCTGTTCTGACAGCCATGGACTGAGGATAAGGGCTATGGAGGTGTTGATCTGACAGCCATGGACTGAGGATAGGGGCTATGGAGGTGCTGTTCTGACAGACATGGACTGAGGCTAGGGGGATATGAAGGTGCTGTTCTGACAGACATGGACTGTGGATAAGGGCTATGGAGGTGTTGTTCTGACAGACATGGACTGAGGATAGGGGCTATGGAGGTGTTGTTCTGACAGCCATGGACTGAGGAAAGGGGGCTATGGAGGTGCTGTTCTGACAGAAATGGACTGAGGTTAAGGGGCTATGGAGGTGCTGTTCTGACAGCCATGGACTGAGGATAGGGGCTATGGAGGTGTTGTTCTGACAGACATGGACTGAGGATAGGGGGCTATGGAGGTGCTGTTCTGACAGACATGGACTGAGGATAGGGGGCTATGGAGGTGTTGTTCTGACAGACATGGACTGAGGATAAGGGCTATGGAGGTGCTGTTCTGACAGACATGGACTGAGGATAGGGGCTATGGAGGTGTTGTTCTGACAGACATGGACTGAGGATAAGGGCTATGGAGGTGCTGTTCTGACAGCCATGGACTGAGGATAGGGGCTATGGAGGTGTTGTTCTGACAGACATGGACTGAGGATAGGGGCTATGGAGGTGCTGTTCTGACAGACATGGACTGAGGATAGGGGCTATGGAGGTGCTGTTCTGACAGACATGGACTGAGGATAGGGGCTATGGAGGTGTTGTTCTGACAGCCATGGACTGAGGATAGGGGCTATGGAGGTGCTGTTCTGACAGCCATGGACTGAGGATAGGGGCTATGGAGGTGTCTGTTCTGACAGACATGGACTGAGGATAGGGGCTATGGAGGTGCTGTTCTGACAGACATGGACTGAGGATAGGGGGCTATGGAGGTGCTGTTCTGACAGACATGGACTGAGGATAGGGGCTATGGAGGTGCTGTTCTGACAGACATGGACTGAGGATAAGGGCTATGGAGGTGTTGTTCTGACAGACATGGACTGAGGATAGGGGCTATGGAGGTGCTGTTCTGACAGACATGGACTGAGGATAGGGGCTATGGAGGTGCTGTTCTGACAGACATGGACTGAGGCTAGGGGATATGGAGGTGTTGTTCTGATAGACATGGACTGAGGATAAGGGGCTATGGAGGTGCTGTTCTGACAGACATGGACTGAGGCTAGGGGGATATGGAGGTGTTGTTCTGACAGACATGGACTGAGGCTAGGGGGCGATGGAGGTGCTGTTCTGACAGACATGGACTGAGGATAGGGGCTATGGAGGTGCTGTCCTGACAGACATGGACTGAAGATAGGGGGCTATGGAGGTGTTGTTCTGACAGACATGGACTGAGGCTAGGGGGCTATGGAGGTGCTGTTCTGCCAGACATGGACTGAGGATAAGGGCTATGGAGGTGCTGTTCTGACAGACATGGACTGAGGATAAGGGCTATGGAGGTGTTGTTCTGACAGACATGGACTGAGGCTAGGTGGCTATGGAGGTGCTGTTCTGACAGACATGGACTGAGGATAGGGGCTATGGAGGTGTTGTTCTAACAGACATGGACTGAGGATAGGGGCTATGGAGGTGCTGTTCTGACAGACATGGACTGAGGATAGGGGCTATGGAGGTGCTGTTCTGACAGACATGGACTGAGGATAAGGGGCTATGGAGGTGTTGTTCTGACAGCCATGGACTGAGGATAGGGGCTATGGAGGTGCTGTTCTGACAGCCATGGACTGAGGATAAGGGCTATGGAGGTTCTGTTCTGACAGACATGGACTGAGGATAGGGGCTATGGAGGTGCTGTTCTGACAGACATGGACTGAGGCTAGGGGGCTATGGAGGTGCTGTTCTGACAGACATGGACTGAGGATAGGGGCTATGGAGGTGCTGTTCTGACAGCCATGGACTGAGGATAAGGGCTATGGAGGTGTTGATCTGACAGCCATGGACTGAGGATAGGGGCTATGGAGGTGCTGTTCTGACAGACATGGACTGAGGCTAGGGGGATATGAAGGTGCTGTTCTGACAGACATGGACTGTGGATAAGGGCTATGGAGGTGTTGTTCTGACAGACATGGACTGAGGATAGGGGCTATGGAGGTGTTGTTCTGACAGCCATGGACTGAGGAAAGGGGGCTATGGAGGTGCTGTTCTGACAGAAATGGACTGAGGTTAAGGGGCTATGGAGGTGCTGTTCTGACAGACATGGACTGAGGCTAGGGGATATGGAGGTGTTGTTCTGATAGACATGGACTGAGGATAAGGGGCTATGGAGGTGCTGTTCTGACAGACATGGACTGAGGCTAGGGGGCTATGGAGGTGTTGTTCTGACAGACATGGACTGAGGCTAGGGAGCTATGGAGGTGCTGTTCTGACAGACATGGACTGAGGATAAAGGCTATGGAGGTGTTGTTCTGACAGACATGGACTGAGGATAAGGGCTATGGAGGTGCTGTTCTGACAGACATGGACTGAGGATAGGGGCTAAGGAGGTGTTGTTCTAACAAACATGGACTGAGGATAAGGGCTATGGAGGTGCTGTTCTGACAGACATGGACTGAGGATAAGGGCTATGGAGGTGTTGTTCTGACAGACACGGACTGAGGATAGGGGCTATGGAGGTGTTGTTTTGACAGCCATGGACTGAGGAAAGGGGGCTATGGAGGTGCTGTTCTGACAGAAATGGACTGAGGATAGGGGCTATGGAGGTGCTGTTCTGACAGACATGGACTGAGGCTAGGGGATATGGAGGTGTTGTTCTGATAGACATGGACTGAGGATAAGGGGCTATGGAGGTGCTGTTCTGACAGACATGGACTGAGGCTAGGGGGATATGGAGGTGTTGTTCTGACAGACATGGACTGAGGCTAGGGGGCGATGGAGGTGCTGTTCTGACAGACATGGACTGAGGATAGGGGCTATGGAGGTGCTGTCCTGACAGACATGGACTGAAGATAGGGGGCTATGGAGGTGTTGTTCTGACAGACATGGACTGAGGATAGGGGGCTATGGAGGTGCTGTTCTGCCAGACATGGACTGAGGATAAGGGCTATGGAGGTGCTGTTCTGACAGACATGGACTGAGGATAAGGGCTATGGAGGTGTTGTTCTGACAGACATGGACTGAGGATAGGGGCTATGGAGGTGCTGTTCTGACAGACATGGACTGAGGATAGGGGCTATGGAGGTGTTGTTCTAACAGACATGGACTGAGGATAGGGGCTATGGAGGTGCTGTTCTGACAGACATGGACTGAGGATAGGGGCTATGGAGGTGCTGTTCTGACAGACATGGACTGAGGATAAGGGGCTATGGAGGTGTTGTTCTGACAGCCATGGACTGAGGATAGGGGCTATGGAGGTGCTGTTCTGACAGCCATGGACTGAGGATAAGGGCTATGGAGGTTCTGTTCTGACAGACATGGACTGAGGATAGGGGCTATGGAGGTGCTGTTCTGACAGACATGGACTGAGGCTAGGGGGCTATGGAGGTGCTGTTCTGACAGACATGGACTGAGGATAGGGGCTATGGAGGTGCTGTTCTGACAGCCATGGACTGAGGATAAGGGCTATGGAGGTGTTGATCTGACAGCCATGGACTGAGGATAGGGGCTATGGAGGTGCTGTTCTGACAGACATGGACTGAGGCTAGGGGGATATGAAGGTGCTGTTCTGACAGACATGGACTGTGGATAAGGGCTATGGAGGTGTTGTTCTGACAGACATGGACTGAGGATAGGGGCTATGGAGGTGTTGTTCTGACAGCCATGGACTGAGGAAAGGGGGCTATGGAGGTGCTGTTCTGACAGAAATGGACTGAGGTTAAGGGGCTATGGAGGTGCTGTTCTGACAGACATGGACTGAGGCTAGGGGCTATGGAGGTGTTGTTCTGACAGACATGGACTGAGGATAAGGGGCTATGGAGGTGCTGTTCTGACAGACATGGACTGAGGCTAGGGGGCTATGGAGGTGTTGTTCTGACAGACATGGACTGAGGCTAGGGGGCTATGGAGGTGCTGTTCTGACAGACATGGACTGAGGATAAAGGCTATGGAGGTGTTGTTCTGACAGACATGGACTGAGGATAAGGGCTATGGAGGTGCTGTTCTGACAGACATGGACTGAGGATAGGGGCTAAGGAGGTGTTGTTCTAACAAACATGGACTGAGGATAAGGGCTATGGAGGTGCTGTTCTGACAGACATGGACTGAGGATAAGGGCTATGGAGGTGTTGTTCTGACAGACACGGACTGAGGATAGGGGCTATGGAGGTGTTGTTCTGACAGACATGGACTGAGGATAGTGGCTATGGAGGTGTTGTTCTGACAGACATGGACTGAGGATAAGTGGCTATGGAGGTGCTGTTCTGACAGCCATGGACTGAGGATAGGGGCTATGGAGGTGTTGTTCTGACAGACATGGACTGAGGATAAGGGGCTATGGGGGTGCTGTTCTGACAGCCATAGACTGAGGATAGGGGCTATGGAGGTGTTGTTCTGACAGACATGGACTGAGGATTGGGGCTATGGAGGTGCTGTTCTATAAGCCATGGACTGAGGATAGGGGCTATGGAGGTGTTGTTCTGACAGACATGGACTGAGGATTGGGGCTATGGATGTGCTGTTCTATAAGCCATGGACTGATGATAGGGGCTATGGAGGTGTTGTTCTGACAGCCATGGACTGAGGATAGGGGCTATGGAGGTGCTGTTCTGACAGCCATGGACTGAGGATAGGGGCTATGGAGGTGTTGTTCTGACAGACATGGACTGAGGATAGAGGGCTATGGAGGTGTTGTTCTGACAGACATGGACTGAGGATAAGGGCTATGGAGGTGCTGTTCTGACAGACATGGACTGAGGATAGGGGCTAAGGAGGTGTTGTTCAAACAAACATGGACTGAGGATAAGGACTATGGAGGTGTTGTTCTGACAGACATGGACTGAGGATAAGGGGCTATGGAGGTGCTGTTCTGACAGAATAGGACTGAGGATAGGGGCTATGGAGGTGTTGTTCTGACAGACATGGACTGAGGATTTGGGCTATGGAGGTGCTGTTCTGACAGACATGGACTGAGGATAGGGGTTATGGAGGTGTTGTTCTGACAGACATGGACTGAGGATAGGGGCTATGGAGGTGCTGTTCTGACAGCCATGGACTGAGGATAGGGGCTATGGAGGTGTTGTTCTGACAGACATGGACTGAGGATAGGGGGCTATGGAGGTGCTGTTCTGACAGACATGGACTGAGGATAGGGGGCTATGGAGGTGTTGTTCTGACAGACATGGACTGAGGATAAGGGCTATGGAGGTGCTGTTCTGACAGACATGGACTGAGGATAGGGGCTGTGGAGGTGCTGTTCTGACAGACATGGACTGAGGATAAGGGCTATGGAGGTGCTGTTCTGACAGCCATGGACTGAGGATAGGGGCTATGGAGGTGTTGTTCTAACAGACATGGACTGAGGATAGGGGCTATGGAGGTGCTGTTCTGACAGACATGGACTGAGGATAGGGGCTATGGAGGTGCTGTTCTGACAGACATGGACTGAGGATAAGGGGCTATGGAGGTGTTGTTCTAACAGACATGGACTGAGGATAGGGGCTATGGAGGTGCTGTTCTGACAGCCATGGACTGAGGATAGGGGCTATGGAGGTGCTGTTCTGACAGCCATGGACTGAGGATAAGGGCTATGGAGGTTCTGTTCTGACAGACATGGACTGAGGATAGGGGCTATGGAGGTGCTGTTCTGACAGACATGGACTGAGGATAAGGGCTATGGAGGTGCTGTTCTGACAGACATGGACTGAGGATAAGGGGCTATGGAGGTGTTGTTCTGACAGACATGGACTGAGGATAGGGGCTATGGAGGTGCTGTTCTGACAGACATGGACTGAGGATAAGGGCTATGGAGGTGTTGTTCTGACAGACATGGACTGAGGATAGGGGCTATGGAGGTGTTGTTCTGACAGCCATGGACTGAGGAAAGGGGGCTATGGAGGTGCTGTTCTGACAGAAATGGACTGAGGTTAAGGGGCTATGGAGGTGCTGTTCTGACAGACATGGACTGAGGCTAGGGGCTATGGAGGTGTTGTTCTGATAGACATGGACTGAGGATAAGGGGCTATGGAGGTGCTGTTCTGACAGACATGGACTGAGGCTAGGGGGCTATGGAGGTGTTGTTCTGACAGACATGGACTGAGGCTAGGGGGCTATGGAGGTGCTGTTCTGACAGACATGGACTGAGGATAAAGGCTATGGAGGTGTTGTTCTGACAGACATGGACTGAGGATAAGGGCTATGGAGGTGCTGTTCTGACAGACATGGACTGAGGATAGGGGCTAAGGAGGTGTTGTTCTAACAAACATGGACTGAGGATAAGGGCTATGGAGGTGCTGTTCTGACAGACATGGACTGAGGATAAGGGCTATGGAGGTGTTGTTCTGACAGACACGGACTGAGGATAGGGGCTATGGAGGTGTTGTTCTGACAGACATGGACTGAGGATAGGGGCTATGGAGGTGCTGTTCTGACAGACATGGACTGAGGATAAGGGGCTATGGAGGTGCTGTTCTGACAGCCATGGACTGAGGATAGGGGCTATGGAGGTGTTGTTCTGACAGACATGGACTGAGGATAAGGGGCTATGGAGGTGCTGTTCTGACAGCCATGGACTGAGGATAGGGGCTATGGAGGTGTTGTTCTGACAGACATGGACTGAGGATTGGGGCTATGGAGGTGCTGTTCTATAAGCCATGGACTGAGGATAGGGGCTATGGAGGTGTTGTTCTGACAGACATGGACTGAGGATTGGGGCTATGGAGGTGCTGTTCTATAAGCCATGGACTGAGGATAGGGGCTATGGAGGTGTTGTTCTGACAGCCATGGACTGAGGATAGGGGCTATGGAGGTGCTGTTCTGACAGACCATGGACTGAGGATAGGGGCTATGGAGGTGTTGTTCTGACAGACATGGACTGAGGATAGGGGGCTATGGAGGTGCTGTTCTGACAGACATGGACTGAGGATAGGGGGCTATGGAGGTGTTGTTCTGACAGACATGGACTGAGGATAAGGGCTATGGAGGTGCTGTTCTGACAGACATGGACTGAGGATAGGGGCTGTGGAGGTGCTGTTCTGACAGACATGGACTGAGGATAAGGGCTATGGAGGTGCTGTTCTGACAGACATGGACTGAGGATAGGGGCTATGGAGGTGTTGTTCTAACAGACATGGACTGAGGATAGGGGCTATGGAGGTGCTGTTCTGACAGACATGGACTGAGGATAGGGGCTATGGAGGTGCTGTTCTGACAGACATGGACTGAGGATAAGGGGCTATGGAGGTGTTGTTCTGACAGCCATGGACTGAGGATAGGGGCTATGGAGGTGCTGTTCTGACAGCCATGGACTGAGGATAAGGGCTATGGAGGTTCTGTTCTGACAGACATGGACTGAGGATAGGGGCTATGGAGGTGCTGTTCTGACAGACATGGACTGAGGCTAGGGGGCTATGGAGGTGCTGTTCTGACAGACATGGACTGAGGATAGGGGCTATGGAGGTGCTGTTCTGACAGACATGGACTGAGGATAAGGGCTATGGAGGTGTTGTTCTGACAGCCATGGACTGAGGATAGGGGCTATGGAGGTGCTGTTCTGACAGACATGGACTGAGGATAGGGGCTATGGAGGTGCTGTTCTGACAGACATGGACTGATGGATAGGGGCTATGGAGGTGTTGTTCTGACAGACATGGACTGAGGATAGGGGCTATGGAGGTGCTGTTCTGACAGCCATGGACTGAGGATAGGGGCTATGGAGGTGTTGTTCTGACAGACATGGACTGAGGATAGGGGCTATGGAGGTGCTGTTCTGACAGACATGGACTGAGGATAGGGGCTATGGAGGTGCTGTTCTGACAGACATGGACTGAGGATAGGGGCTAAGGAGGTGTTGTTCAAACAAACATGGACTGAGGATAAGGACTATGGAGGTGTTGTTCTGACAGACATGGACTGAGGATAAGGGGCTATGGAGGTGCTGTTCTGACAGACATGGACTGAGGATAGGGGCTATGGAGGTGTTGTTCTGACAGACATGGACTGAGGATGGGGCTATGGAGGTGCTGTTCTAAAGCCATGGACTGAGGATAGGGGTATGGAGGTGTTGTTCTGACAGACATGGACTGAGGATAGGGGCTATGGAGGTGCTGTTCTGACAGCCATGGACTGAGGATAGGGGCTATGGAGGTGCTGTTCTGACAGACATGGACTGAGGATAGGGGCTATGGAGGTGCTGTTCTGACAGACATGGACTGAGGATAGGGGCTATGGAGGTGTTGTTCTGACAGACATGGACTGAGGATAGGGGCTATGGAGGTGCTGTTCTGACAGACATGGACTGAGGATAGGGGCTATGGAGGTGTTGTTCTGACAGACATGGACTGAGGATAGGGGGCTATGGAGGTGCTGTTCTGACAGACATGGACTGAGGATAGGGGCTATGGAGGTGTTGTTCTGACAGACATGGACTGAGGATAAGGGCTATGGAGGTGCTGTTCTGACAGACATGGACTGAGGATAGGGGCTAAGGAGGTGTTGTTCTAACAAACATGGACTGAGGATAAGGGCTATGGAGGTGCTGTTCTGACAGACATGGACTGAGGATAAGGGCTATGGAGGTGTTGTTCTGACAGACACGGACTGAGGATAGGGGCTATGGAGGTGTTGTTCTGACAGACATGGACTGAGGATAGGGGCTATGGAGGTGTTGTTCTGACAGACATGGACTGAGGATAAGTGGCTATGGAGGTGCTGTTCTGACAGCCATGGACTGAGGATAGGGGCTATGGAGGTGTTGTTCTGACAGACATGGACTGAGGATAAGGGGCTATGGGGGTGCTGTTCTGACAGCCATAGACTGAGGATAGGGGCTATGGAGGTGTTGTTCTGACAGACATGGACTGAGGATTGGGGCTATGGAGGTGCTGTTCTATAAGCCATGGACTGAGGATAGGGGCTATGGAGGTGTTGTTCTGACAGACATGGACTGAGGATTGGGGCTATGGAGGTGCTGTTCTATAAGCCATGGACTGATGATAGGGGCTATGGAGGTGTTGTTCTGACAGCCATGGACTGAGGATAGGGGCTATGGAGGTGCTGTTCTGACAGCCATGGACTGAGGATAGGGGCTATGGAGGTGTTGTTCTGACAGACATGGACTGAGGATAGAGGGCTATGGAGGTGTTGTTCTGACAGACATGGACTGAGGATAAGGGCTATGGAGGTGCTGTTCTGACAGACATGGACTGAGGATAGGGGCTAAGGAGGTGTTGTTCAAACAAACATGGACTGAGGATAAGGACTATGGAGGTGTTGTTCTGACAGACATGGACTGAGGATAAGGGGCTATGGAGGTGCTGTTCTGACAGAATAGGACTGAGGATAGGGGCTATGGAGGTGTTGTTCTGACAGACATGGACTGAGGATTGGGGCTATGGAGGTGCTGTTCTGACAGCCATGGACTGAGGATAGGGGTTATGGAGGTGTTGTTCTGACAGACATGGACTGAGGATAGGCGCTATGGAGGTGCTGTTCTGACAGCCATGGACTGAGGATAGGGGCTATGGAGGTGTTGTTCTGACAGACATGGACTGAGGATAGGGGGCTATGGAGGTGCTGTTCTGACAGACATGGACTGAGGATAGGGGGCTATGGAGGTGTTGTTCTGACAGACATGGACTGAGGATAAGGGCTATGGAGGTGCTGTTCTGACAGACATGGACTGAGGATAGGGGCTGTGGAGGTGCTGTTCTGACAGACATGGACTGAGGATAAGGGCTATGGAGGTGCTGTTCTGACAGCCATGGACTGAGGATAGGGGCTATGGAGGTGTTGTTCTAACAGACATGGACTGAGGATAGGGGCTATGGAGGTGCTGTTCTGACAGACATGGACTGAGGATAGGGGCTATGGAGGTGCTGTTCTGACAGACATGGACTGAGGATAGGGGCTATGGAGGTGTTGTTCTGACAGACATGGACTGAGGATAGGGGCTATGGAGGTGCTGTTCTGACAGCCATGGACTGAGGATAGGGGCTATGGAGGTGCTGTTCTGACAGACATGGACTGAGGATAGGGGCTATGGAGGTGCTGTTCTGACAGCCATGGACTGAGGATAGGGGCTATGGAGGTGTTGTTCTGACAGACATGGACTGAGGATAGGGGCTATGGAGGTGCTGTTCTGACAGCCATGGACTGAGGATAGGGGCTATGGAGGTGTTGTTCTGACAGACATGGACTGAGGATAGGGGGCTATGGAGGTGCTGTTCTGACAGACATGGACTGAGGATAGGGGCTATGGAGGTGCTGTTCTGACAGACATGGACTGAGGATAAGGGCTATGGAGGTGCTGTTCTGACAGACATGGACTGAGGATAGGGGCTATGGAGGTGCTGTTCTGACAGACATGGACTGAGGATAAGGGCTATGGAGGTGCTGTTCTGACAGCCATGGACTGAGGATATGGGCTATGGAGGTGTTGTTCTGACAGACATGGACTGAGGATAGGGGCTATGGAGGTGCTGTTCTGACAGACATGGACTGAGGATAGGGGCTATGGAGGTGCTGTTCTGACAGACATGGACTGAGGATAAGGGGCTATGGAGGTGTTGTTCTGACAGCCATGGACTGAGGATAGGGGCTATGGAGGTGCTGTTCTGACAGCCATGGACTGAGGATAAGGGCTATGGAGGTGCTGTTCTGACAGACATGGACTGAGGATAGGGGCTATGGAGGTGCTGTTCTGACAGACATGGACTGAGGCTAGGGGGCTATGGAGGTGCTGTTCTGACAGACATGGACTGAGGATAGGGGCTATGGAGGTGCTGTTCTGACAGACATGGACTGAGGATAAGGGCTATCGAGGTGTTGTTCTGACAGACATGGACTGAGGATAGGGGCTATGGAGGTGTTGTTCTGACAGCCATGGACTGAGGAAAGGGGGCTATGGAGGTGCTGTTCTGACAGAAATGGACTGAGGTTAAGGGGCTATGGAGGTGCTGTTCTGACAGACATGGACTGAGGCTAGGGGCTATGGAGGTGTTGTTCTGACAGACATGGACTGAGGATAAGGGGCTATGGAGGTGCTGTTCTGACAGACATGGACTGAGGCTAGGGGGCTATGGAGGTGTTGTTCTGACAGACATGGACTGAGGATAAGGGCTATGAAGGTGCTGTTCTGACAGACATGGACTGAGGATAGGGGCTATGGAGGTGCTGTTCTGACAGACATGGACTGAGGATAAGGGCTATGGAGGTGCTGTTCTGACAGACATGGACTGAGGATAAGGGCTATGGAGGTGTTGTTCTGACAGACATGGACTGAGGATAGGGGCTATGGAGGTGCTGTTCTGACAGCCATGGACTGAGGATAGGGGCTATGGAGGTGTTGTTCTGACAGACATGGACTGAGGATAGGGGCTATGGAGGTGCTGTTCTGACAGCCATGGACTGAGGATAGGGGCTATGGAGGTGTTGTTCTGACAGACATGGACTGAGGATAGGGGCTATGGAGGTGCTGTTCTGACAGCCATGGACTGAGGATAGGGGCTATGGAGGTGTTGTTCTGACAGACATGGACTGAGGATAGAGGGCTATGGAGGTGCTGTTCTGACAGACATGGACTGAGGATAGGGGCTATGGAGGTGCTGTTCTGACAGACATGGACTGAGGATAAGGGGCTATGGAGGTGCTGTTCTGACAGACATGGACTGAGGATAGGGGCTATGGAGGTGTTGTTCTGACAGACATGGACTGAGGATAAGGGCTATGGAGGTGCTGTTCTGACAGACATGGACTGAGGATAGGGGCTATGGAGGTGCTGTTCTGACAGACATGGACTGAGGATAGGGGCTATGGAGGTGTTGTTCTGACAGACATGGACTGAGGATAGGGGCTATGGAGGTGCTGTTCTGACAGACATGGACTGAGGATAGGGGCTATGGAGGTGTTGTTCTGACAGACATGGACTGAGGATAGGGGCTATGGAGGTGTTGTTCTGACAGACATGGACTGAGGATAGGGGCTATGGAGGTGCTGTTCTGACAGACATGGACTGAGGATAGGGGCTATGGAGGTGTTGTTCTGACAGACATGGACTGAGGATAGGGGGCTATGGAGGTGCTGTTCTGACAGACATGGACTGAGGATAGGGGGCTATGGAGGTGTTGTTCTGACAGACATGGACTGAGGATAAGGGCTATGGAGGTGCTGTTCTGACAGACATGGACTGAGGATAGGGGCTATGGAGGTGCTGTTCTGACAGACATGGACTGAGGATAAGGGGCTATGGAGGTGCTGTTCTGACAGCCATGGACTGAGGATAGGGGCTATGGAGGTGTTGTTCTAACAGACATGGACTGAGGATAGGGGCTATGGAGGTGCTGTTCTGACAGACATGGACTGAGGATAGGGGCTATGGAGGTGCTGTTCTGACAGACATGGACTGAGGATAAGGGGCTATGGAGGTGTTGTTCTGACAGCCATGGACTGAGGATAGGGGCTATGGAGGTGCTGTTCTGACAGCCATGGACTGAGGATAAGGGCTATGGAGGTTCTGTTCTGACAGACATGGACTGAGGATAGGGGCTATGGAGGTGCTGTTCTGACAGACATGGACTGAGGCTAGGGGGCTATGGAGGTGCTGTTCTGACAGACATGGACTGAGGATAGGGGCTATGGAGGTGCTGTTCTGACAGACATGGACTGAGGATAAGGGCTATCGAGGTGTTGTTCTGACAGACATGGACTGAGGATAGGGGCTATGGAGGTGTTGTTCTGACAGCCATGGACTGAGGAAAGGGGGCTATGGAGGTGCTGTTCTGACAGAAATGGACTGAGGATAAGGGGCTATGGAGGTGCTGTTCTGACAGACATGGACTGAGGATAGGGGCTATGGAGGTGTTGTTCTGACAGACATGGACTGAGGATAAGGGGCTATGGAGGTGCTGTTCTGACAGACATGGACTGAGGCTAGGGGGCTATGGAGGTGTTGTTCTGACAGACATGGACTGAGGATAGGGGGCTATGGAGGTGCTGTTCTGACAGACATGGACTGAGGATAGGGGCTATGGAGGTGCTGTTCTGACAGACATGGACTGAGGATAAGGGCTATGGAGGTGCTGTTCTGACAGACATGGACTGAGGATAAGGGCTATGGAGGTGTTGTTCTGACAGACATGGACTGAGGATAGGGGCTATGGAGGTGTTGTTCTGACAGACATGGACTGAGGATAGGGGCTATGGAGGTGCTGTTCTGACAGACATGGACTGAGGATAAGGGGCTATGGAGGTGCTGTTCTGACAGACATGGACTGAGGATAGGGGCTATGGAGGTGTTGTTCTGACAGACATGGACTGAGGATAGGGGCTATGGAGGTGCTGTTCTGACAGACATGGACTGAGGATAGGGGCTATGGAGGTGCTGTTCTGACAGACATGGACTGAGGATAGGGGCTATGGAGGTGCTGTTCTGACAGACATGGACTGAGGATAGGGGCTATGGAGGTGCTGTTCTGACAGACATGGACTGAGGATAAGGGCTATGGAGGTGCTGTTCTGACAGACATGGACTGAGGATAGGGGCTATGGAGGTGTTGTTCTGACAGACATGGACTGAGGATAGGGGCTATGGAGGTGCTGTTCTGACAGACATGGACTGAGGATAGGGGCTATGGAGGTGTTGTTCTGACAGACATGGACTGAGGATAGGGGCTATGGAGGTGCTGTTCTGACAGACATGGACTGAGGATAGGGGCTATGGAGGTGCTGTTCTGACAGACATGGACTGAGGATAGGGGCTATGGAGGTGTTGTTCTGACAGCCATGGACTGAGGATAGGGGCTATGGAGGTGCTGTTCTGACAGACATGGACTGAGGATAAGGGGCTATGGAGGTGCTGTTCTGACAGACATGGACTGAGGATAGGGGCTATGGAGGTGTTGTTCTGACAGACATGGACTGAGGATAGGGGCTATGGAGGTGCTGTTCTGACAGACATGGACTGAGGATAGGGGCTATGGAGGTGTTGTTCTGACAGACATGGACTGAGGATAGGGGCTATGGAGGTGCTGTTCTGACAGACATGGACTGAGGATAGGGGCTATGGAGGTGTTGTTCTGACAGACATGGACTGAGGATAGGGGCTATGGAGGTGCTGTTCTGACAGCCATGGACTGAGGATAGGGGCTATGGAGGTGCTGTTCTGACAGACATGGACTGAGGATAGGGGCTATGGAGGTGCTGTTCTGACAGACATGGACTGAGGATAGGGGCTATGGAGGTGTTGTTCTGACAGACATGGACTGAGGATAGGGGCTATGGAGGTGCTGTTCTGACAGACATGGACTGAGGATAGGGGCTATGGAGGTGCTGTTCTGACAGACATGGACTGAGGATAGGGGCTATGGAGGTGTTGTTCTGACAGACATGGACTGAGGATAGGGGCTATGGAGGTGTTGTTCTGACAGACATGGACTGAGGATAAGGGGCTATGGAGGTGTTGTTCTGACAGACATGGACTGAGGATAAGGGCTATGGAGGTGTTGTTCTGACAGACATGGACTGAGGATAGGGGCTATGGAGGTGCTGTTCTGACAGACATGGACTGAGGATAGGGGCTATGGAGGTGTTGTTCTGACAGACATGGACTGAGGATAGGGGCTATGGAGGTGCTGTTCTGACAGACATGGACTGAGGATAGGGGCTATGGAGGTGCTGTTCTGACAGACATGGACTGAGGATAAGGGGCTATGGAGGTGTTGTTCTGACAGCCATGGACTGAGGATAGGGGCTATGGAGGTGCTGTTCTGACAGAAATGGACTGAGGTTAAGGGGCTATGGAGGTGCTGTTCTGACAGACATGGACTGAGGATAGGGGCTATGGAGGTGTTGTTCTGACAGACATGGACTGAGGATAAGGGGCTATGGAGGTGCTGTTCTGACAGACATGGACTGAGGATAGGGGCTATGGAGGTGTTGTTCTGACAGACATGGACTGAGGATAGGGGCTATGGAGGTGCTGTTCTGACAGACATGGACTGAGGATAGGGGCTATGGAGGTGCTGTTCTGACAGACATGGACTGAGGATAGGGGCTATGGAGGTGTTGTTCTGACAGACATGGACTGAGGATAGGGGCTATGGAGGTGCTGTTCTGACAGACATGGACTGAGGACAGGGGGCTATGGAGGTGCTGTTCTGACAGCCATGGACTGAGGATAAGGGCTATGGAGGTGTTGTTCTGACAGACATGGACTGAGGATAGGGGCTATGGAGGTGTTGTTCTGACAGCCATGGACTGAGGATTGGGGGCTATGGAGGTGCTGTTCTGACAGAAATGGACTGAGGATAAGGGGCTATGGAGGTGCTGTTCTGACAGACATGGACTGAGGCTAGGGGCTATGGAGGTGTTGTTCTGACAGACATGGACTGAGGATAAGGGGCTATGGAGGTGCTGTTCTGACAGACATGGACTGAGGATAGGGGCTATGGAGGTGTTGTTCTGACAGACATGGACTGAGGATAGGGGCTATGGAGGTGCTGTTCTGACAGACATGGACTGAGGATAGGGGCTATGGAGGTGTTGTTCTGACAGACATGGACTGAGGATAGGGGCTATGGAGGTGCTGTTCTGACAGACATGGACTGAGGATAGGGGCTATGGAGGTGCTGTTCTGACAGACATGGACTGAGGATAGGGGCTATGGAGGTGTTGTTCTGACAGACATGGACTGAGGATAGGGGCTATGGAGGTGCTGTTCTGACAGACATGGACTGAGGATAAGGGCTATGGAGGTGCTGTTCTGACAGACATGGACTGAGGATAAGGGCTATGGAGGTGTTGTTCTGACAGACATGGACTGAGGATAGGGGCTATGGAGGTGCTGTTCTGACAGACATGGACTGAGGATAGGGGCTATGGAGGTGCTGTTCTGACAGACATGGACTGAGGATAAGGGGCTATGGAGGTGTTGTTCTGACAGACATGGACTGAGGATAGGGGCTATGGAGGTGCTGTTCTGACAGACATGGACTGAGGATAAGGGGCTATGGAGGTGCTGTTCTGACAGACATGGACTGAGGATAGGGGCTATGGAGGTGCTGTTCTGACAGACATGGACTGAGGCTAGGGGGCTATGGAGGTGTTGTTCTGACAGACATGGACTGAGGATAAGGGCTATGGAGGTGCTGTTCTGACAGACATGGACTGAGGATAGGGGCTATGGAGGTGTTGTTCTGACAGACATGGACTGAGGATAAGGGGCTATGGAGGTGCTGTTCTGACAGACATGGACTGAGGATAGGGGCTATGGAGGTGTTGTTCTGACAGACATGGACTGAGGATAGGGGCTATGGAGGTGCTGTTCTGACAGACATGGACTGAGGATAGGGGCTATGGAGGTGCTGTTCTGACAGACA
>NC_074671.1:59031573-59037792 GCF_029448725.1 Salvelinus fontinalis
GACACACACACACACACACACACACAGACACACACACAGACACACACACAGACACACACACACACACACACACACACACACACACACACACACACACACACACACACACACAGACACACACACACACACACACTCATTAGTGTCAGGTAAGGTAAGAGTGAGGCAGGGGTTGCCATGGTAACGCAGCACAGAGGACACTGTGTTTCCCTGTAGAGCTAGCGAGCGAGAGGAATGTGGCACGGCATTGTGGGAGAACAACACTCGTACACATACCTTATCAGATAATTACACAACCGCTGTGTGTGTGTTTGCGCGTGCGCGCGTGCGTGCGTGCGGGCGGGCGGGCGTGCGTGCGTGCGTGCGGGTGTGTGTGCTTATGTGACCCTCTCAGGGAGGAGCTGTCAGTTTGTATGATAATGTTAAAAAAGAGAGTCAGAGAGATAAAGTCAGTGAAAATGTGTGTACACGTGGTACAATCAATCTTCTACATAAACATTACTCTGGATGTCTACAGTGTCCAGCTTGCCTTGTCAGCCTTCTCTTTCTCCTGTGTTGATATGACTCTTCTCCTGTATTGATATGACTCTTTCTTCTGTATTGATATGACTCTTCTCCTGTATTGATATGACTCTTTCTTCTGTATTGATATGACTCTTTCTCCTGTATTGATATGACTCTTTTACTTTATTGATATGACTCTTTCTCCTGTATTGATATGACTCTTTTACTTTATTGATATGACTCTTTCTCCTGTATTGATATGACTCTTTTACTTTATTGATATGACTCTCTCTCCTATATTGATATGACTCTTTCTTCTGTATTGATATGACTCTTTTACTTTATTGATATGACTCTCCTGTGTTGATATGAATCTTCCTGCTGTATTGATATGACTCCTCCTCCTGTATTGACATGACTCTTTCTCCAGTATTGATATGAATCTTTCTTAGTGTGAGTAGCTCTGGTCATAAGCTACTGTTCGTCTCCAGCCAAACATGGACTGACATCCTGTGTCTAACACTGGCCTGTGGTCTGCCACTGAGCTGACAGACGGAGAGAAAGAGAGAGCAGCCTGTGCACAGCCAGATCCTCCCTGCATCCCAAATGACACCCTATTCCCTGGGTAGTGCACTACTTTTGACCCACAAGGCTCTGGTCAAAGGTAGTGCACTATAAAGGGAATAGGGTGCGTTTTGGTATGGAACCTATCTCTCACTCAATCTCTTTCAGAGATAAAGTAGGAGGATTCCTGTAGGAGACACAATAGCATAGACATGTAATAAACATTGTGTGTGTGCATTTTATAAAAAGAGTAGGTAACCTAGAGGTTAAGAGTGTTGGGCCTGTATTTTCTATTTAACCTTTATTTAACTAGGCAAGTCAGTTAAGAACAAATTCTTATTTACAATGACGGCCTACACCAGCCAAGCCTTAATCCGGACGACTCTGGGCCAATTGTACGCCGCCCTATGGGACTCCCAATCACGGCCGGTTGTGATACAGCTTTGAATCGAACCAGGTCTGTAGTGACGCCTGTAGCACTGAGATGCAGTGCCATAGACCGCTGTGCCACTTGGGAGCCCGAGTGTAACGAAAGGTCGCTGGTTCAAATCCCTGAGCCAACTTGGTGAAAAAGTTGTTGATGTGCCCTTGAGCAAGGTACGTAACCCTAATTGGTCCCGTAAGTAGCTCTGGATAAGAGTGTCTGATAAAATGTATATGATGATGTGTTTATGTTTTTATCCTCACAACATTCCATTGGGCAAAAACTGGTTGAATCAAGGTTCTTTCCACATCATTTCAACAACAAAAATGTAATTTGAAAACGTTGAATCAACATGGAAAACTGATTGGATTTGAAAAAAGTCATCAACGTCAGGGAATTTCGTCTAATTTTCACCCAACTTTTTACCTAAATCCAATAACATTATGACATGTTTATATGATTTCACGTTGAATTCACGTTAGTTGATAACTCAACCAAATGTAAATCCAAACTAGAACTGATGTCTGTGCCCAGTGGGATGTGAAGGGATGAAACTCAGTGTAATTTAAGGCCCCCCCCACTTCTGCCATGTCATGACATACCTGGACCACCTATTGAGATGTGCCTTTTGTTTAGTAAATCAGTTGTCAATAAGGTGATAAGGAGACTGGACGAGGACTTTAAATCAATTAATTCATCAATGTAAATGAAATGAGCACTTGACTTGACTGATGTGAAGGGTGTGCTGTTAGCCTTGAGGCCATCTGTCAACCATACTATTACACAGCACCTTGGCCAGTTCTCCCCAACCCACTCAACACACACACACACACACACACACACACACACACACACACACACACACACACAACACACGCACGCATGCACACACACACACACACACACACACACACACACACACACACACACACACACACACACAACACACGCACGCATGCACACACGCACGCACACACACACACTGCACACACACACACACACACACACACACACACACACACACACACACAGGTAAACACCTGAAGCCCAGGTGCAAATGATTTTTTGTATGAAGACCAAAGAGGTCTCCCTCTCTCTCTCACACACACACACCTCATAAACCCCAGTTGGGAGGTGGAGGGTGGTTGAAAGGTAGCTTTTGATCTGACAGGCCAGGGTGTAAGGTGGAGAGGAGGAAGAGGTGGGGAGGAGGAGGGGGAGAGGAAAGGAGGAGAAGAGGAGGAGGAGCCACTGTCCAGGAATGACATCTAAAAATGGCACTAACTCACAACATGAACCTCATGAGTAAGGACCTGTGTCACAATTAAGTCACTTCCTTTACATATCTCCTTGCCTTGTCTCCTTTCCTTGTCTACTCTCCTGCCCATAGAGACTTTGACGATTATAACACTGTCCATTCCACCAAAACAAAGCAGCATCTTGTTACCCCAGCTGTACCTCCCCTTCCCCTCTTCATGTTATCAAGCCAAAGACCAGACACCCAAAACCAGACCACCCCAGTCCAGCACAGCCAGCTACGCCCCCACCGCTAGAGGAGTTGTTCTGCCAACTTGGATGTCTGCCGAGTTCTACACATAGGTTTTGAAAACAGCTTGACTGTTTGGGGTTTGAACTACTTTCACAAAAATATGCAGGTAATTGGCATAGACTATTTATAGTCGCCATATGCCAACCTGAAAATGCGTCATATTGCCTGATTTGCCTCTTGTCTCAGCGCATGACAGAAATGATACAGAGTACAGTAGCCTACCAGTGTAAACAAGGAGAGGTGGATTTTATCTTGCGTTTCAAGCTAAGGTAAACCTTTCTAAACAAATGGAGGCTGACAAGGAAAGTTGCGTGGGTGACTGCGTGACAGTGACGTCGACGGTGTTATTAGAAACGATGGGTGACAAGTAAACAAACAGACGTCAAAGCAAATGTGCCCAGAAGCCAAACATACAGACTTCCCTTTGATCCATTGTCAAGTTCAGATCGTGTACTCGAACTACCCATTTTTACTTAAACGACTCAAGAATATCATCCAAAATCAGGCCAAATTCGTTATTTTTCTTACCTTTGATAAGATAGTGGATTCTTCTTTCTCTTTCTCCCCATAGCGACCGAGGGGCACCAACAACTCGTCCTCACAACAGATGAAACTCACAGTACATCCCATATAGATGAATTCAGCGCACAATGATCCATTCAAATCAAATCAATGTCTCGATATATCGTGTTGCGGCTCTGCTCTATTAGGCTACAACTCGTGCTTCAGTCTCCTCAATAAGTCTCGCATTGAGAAAATACTCTGTTTTCCCGCTGAGATTTGGTGGATAAAATCCGTCGCCTACCTTTACCTACCCCACGCTGGTATGGAGTGGAGCAAACGCACCCGAAAATGTGTTTGTAATTCAACTCTGCTCATTCCTTCCACCCTCAGCCTCTCATGACCTGCCCAATACTACAACTTCCAAAGACTGGTCCCCGTGTGGAACATAGGCATGCTTTCTTCAAATCGATGGGTGTTAAAATATGTTTAGCCTTGAAACGTGTGTGTTTATTAATGATGATGGTGAATATTATTGACCTAATATTTAACTATCGATGAATTACAGTACTTCATCCCCATACTGTTATTTATTTTGCTTATTTGGACCCCAGTATCTCTATTTGCACACTCATCTTCTGCACTCATATATCACTCCAGTGTTTAATTGCTATATTGTAATTATTTCGCCACTACGGCCTTACCTCCCTTTTCCTACCTCATTTGCACACACTGTATATATACACTTTTTCTATTGTATTATTGACTGTATGTTTGTTTATTCCATGTGTAACTCTGTGTTGTTGTTTGTGTCGCACTGCTTTGTTTTATCTTGGCCAGGTCGCAGTTGTAAATGATTGTAAGGGGTGCGTAACTGGTGGCAGGGAAGTCAGACGCAGGAGAGCAGAACTAGGTAATCGCTGGAAGCTCTGGACTGGGAACTGTCGCCGGAAGCTGTGGACTGGGAACTGTCGCCGGAAGCTCTGGACTGGGAACTGTCGCCGGAAGCTGTGGACTGGGGACTGTCGCCGGAAGCTCTGGACTGGGGACTGTCGCCGGAAGCTCTGGACTGGGAACTGTCGCCGGAAGCTCTGGACTGGGAACTGTCGCCGGAAGCTCTGGACTGGGAACTGTCGCCGGAAGCTCTGGACTGGGAACTGTCGCCGGAAGCTCTGGACTGGGGACTGTCGCCGGAAGCTCTGGACTGGGAACTGTCGCCGGAAGCTCTGGACTGGGGACTGTCGCCGGAAGCTCTGGACTGGGAACTGTCGCCGGAAGCTCTGGACTGGGAACTGTCGCCGGAAGTTCTGGACTGGGAACTGTCGCCGGAAGCTCTGGATTGGGAACTGTCGCCGGAAGCTCTGGATTGGGAACTGTCGCCGGAAGCTGTGGACTGGGAACTGTCGCCGGAAGCTCTGGATTGGGAACTGTCGCCGGAAGCTCTGGACTGGGAACTGTCGCCGGAAGCTCTGGACTGGGAACTGTCGCCGGAAGCTCTGGACTGGGAACTGTCGCCGGAAGCTCTGGACTGGGAACTGTCGCCGGAAGCTCTGGATTGGGAACTGTCGCCGGAAGCTCTGGACTGGGAACTGTCGCCGGAAGCTGTGGACTGGGAACTGTCGCCGGAAGCTGTGGACTGGGAACTGTCGCCGGAAGCTCTGGACTGGGAACTGTCGCCGGAAGCTCTGGACTGGGAACTGTCGCCGGAAGCTCTGGATTGGGAACTGTCGCCGGAAGCTCTGGACTGGGAACTGTCGCCGGAAGCTGTGGACTGGGAACTGTCGCCGGAAGCTGTGGATTGGGAACTGTCGCCGGAAGCTGTGGATTGGGAACTGTCGCCGGAAGCTCTGGACTGGGAACTGTCGCCGGAAGCTGTGGATTGGGAACTGTCGCCGGAAGCTGTGGATTGGGAACTGTCGCCGGAAGCTCTGGACTGGGAACTGTCGCCGGAAGCTGTGGATTGGGAACTGTCGCCGGAAGCTGTGGATTGGGAACTGTCGCCGGAAGCTCTGGACTGGGAACTGTCGCCGGAAGCTGTGGACTGGGAACTGTCGCCGGAAGCTGTGGACTGGGAACTGTCGCCGGAAGCTCTGGACTGGGAACTGTCGCCGGAAGCTCTGGACTGGGAACTGTCGCCGGAAGCTCTGGACTAGGCGCACTGGAGACCCGATGCGTGGGACCGGTACAGGTGGCAACGGGCTGATGACACGCACCTCAGGGCGAGTGCGGGGAAGAGGCACAGGACGTACTGGACTGTGGAGACGCAGTGGAGACCCGATGCGTGGGACCGGTACAGGTGGCAACGGGCTGATGACACGCACCTCAGGGCGAGTGCGGGGAAGAGGCACAGGACGTACTGGACTGTGGAGGCGCACTGGAGACCCGATGCGTGGGACCGGTACAGGTGGCAACGGGCTGATGACACGCATCTCAGGGCGAGTGCGGAGAAGAGGCACAGGACGTACTGGACTGTGGATGCTCACTGGAGACCCGATGCGTGGGACCGGTACAGGTGGCACCGGACTGGTGTCACGCTCCTCAGCACGCCCGCTCTGCAGCGTTCTCAACGCCAGCACCTCTCTCCGGAATCTTGCGTCGAGCTCCTCACTCAACTCCCTGACTGGCTCTGGTTCAGCCCTCGGCTCCCCCGACCACTCTGTGTGAACCCCCCCCCCCCCCC
>NC_074671.1:59038292-59045800 GCF_029448725.1 Salvelinus fontinalis
TTATAGATGTTTTATAGCACGTGTCAAGTCATTATTATAGATGTTTTATAGCACGTGTCAAGTCATTATTATAGATGTTTTATAGCACGTGTCAAGTCATTATTATAGATGTTTTATAGCACGTGTCAAGTCATTATTATAGATGTTTTATAGCACGTGTCAAGTCATTATTATAGATGTTTTATAGCACGTGTCAAGTCATTATTATAGATGTTTTATAGCACGTGTCAAGTCATTATTATAGATGTTTTATAGCACGTGTCAAGTCATTATTATAGATGTTTTATAGCACGTGTCAAGTCATTATTATAGATGTTTTATAGCACGTGTCAAGTCATTATTATAGATGTTTTATAGCACGTGTCAAGTCATTATTATAGATGTTTTATAGCACGTGTCAAGTCATTATTATAGATGTTTTATAGCACGTGTCAAGTCATTATTATAGATGTTTTATAGCACGTGTCAAGTCATTATTATAGATGTTTTATAGCACGTGTCAAGTCATTATTATAGATGTTTTATAGCACGTGTCAAGTCATTATTATAGATGTTTTATAGCACGTGTCAAGTCATTATTATAGATGATTTATAGCACGTGTCAAGTCATTATTATAGATGTTTTATAGCACGTGTCAAGTCATTATTATAGATGTTTTATAGCACGTGTCAAGTCATTATTATAGATGTTTTATAGCACGTGTCAAGTCATTATTATAGATGTTTTATAGCACGTGTCAAGTCATTATTATAGATGTTTTATAGCACGTGTCAAGTCATGAACCACCAGAGATGTCAATATTCTTCCAAAACGACATCGGAAAAAAGTGACGCAATCAACTTCGATCAATCGATGAAGACCACATTATGACTTCATCCACTAACTGGCCTTCAATAAGCGATCTCAGCTGGCTATAACAGCCTTACGTCACATGTTATAATAGACCGGCCCAATTCACAGGCCCCTTCCATACACAGTGATCTCAGCTAGAGAAGCCCATGATCTACATGCCAGCCCTGGCCTGGCTGGGTGCCAGCATATGGGGCTGCTGGGTGATGAATGTGCAGCGCTCCACCACTTGACATTTCCCATTAAAACCAAGCAGCGCCTGATTTCCATTCCACGTGCACAGGCCTCATCACTTTCTGTCCATGCATTATTATTGGCTGGAGCAGAATGGATCGCCTCATCACTTCTGCTGTCCGAGTGTTATCATTGGCTACTGGGGGATAGATTGCCTCGTCAGAGAGTATTCAGCGCTGAGAGTTCTGCATCTCGGAGAGAGAGAAAGGGAGGGAAGGAAGGAGGGGGGAGGTAGAGCAAGGGGAGAGAGAGAGAGAGGGAGGGAAGGAAGGAGGGGGGAGGTAGAGCAAGGGGAGAGAGAGAGAGAGGGAGGGAAGGAAGGAGGGGGGTGGTAGAGCAAGGGGAGAGAGAGAGGGAGGGAAGGAAGGAGGGGGAGGTAGAGCAAGGGGGAGAGGCAGTGAGAGAGAGAAAGAGAGAGAGAGAGAGAGAGAGAAAGAGAGAGAGAGAGAGAGATATGGCCCTTGTGTGTGAGGCTGAGTTTCTATGACGACAACAAATTAAGCTAGATTTTTACTTAATGGTATTGACCCAGTATTGTATGTTATATTCTGTGATCAGGCCTAGGCGATGCGGACACAAATCCATAGGACGATAATTCAAGCAATGATCAGGATAACGATAGGCTATGAAAGACTATATGATATGAGGGTTTCTATTGGAAAACTTTGGGTGGCACAGCTGCCATTTGAATAAGACTGCTAGCATTTAGATACAGTACCAGTCAAAAGTTTGGACACACCTACTCATTCAAGGCTTTTTCTTTATTTTGACTATTTTCTACATTTTAGAATAATAGTGCAGACATCAAAACTATGAAATAACACATATGGAATCATGTAGTAACCAAAAAAGTGTTTTATTTTAGATTTTAGATTCCTCAAAGTAGCATTGATGACAGCTTTGCACACTCCTGGCATTCTCTCAACCAGCTTCATGAGGTCGTCACCTGAAATGCTTTTCCAACAGTCTTGAAGGAGTTCCCACATATGCTGAACACTTGTTGGCTGCTTTTCCTTCACTCTGAGATCTAACTCATCCCAAACCATCTCAATTGGGTTAAAGTCGGGTGATTGTGGAGGCCAGGTCATCTGATGCAGCACTCCATCACTGTCCTTCTTGGTCAAATAGCCCTTACACAGCCTGGAGGTGTGTTTTCGGTCATTGTCCTGTTGAAATACATATCATAGTCCCACTAAGCACAAACCAGATGGGGTGGTGTGTGCTGCAGAATGCTGTGTTAGCCATGCTGGTTAAGTTTGCCTTGAATTCTAAATAAATCACTGACAGTGTCACCAGCAAAGCACCATCACACCTCCTCCTCCATGCTTCACGATGGGAACCGCACATGCAGAGATCCTCCGTTCACCTACTCTGCGTCTCACAAAGACAAGGCGGATGGAACCAAAAATCTCACATTTGGACTCATCAGACCAACAGTCAGATTTTCACCAGTCTAATGTCCATTGCTCATGTTTCCTGGTCCAAGCAAGTCTCTTCTTCTAATTGGTGTCCTTTAGTAGTGGTTTCTTTGCAGCAATTCGACCATGAAGGCCTGATTTACGCAGTTTCCTCTGAACAGTTGATGTTGAGATTAGAGGTCGACTGATTATGATTTTTCAATGCCGATATATAAATTAAATATATATATCATACACACACACACATTTTTGTAATAATGACAATTGCGACAATACTGAATGAATAATGAACACTTTTATTTTAACTTAATATAATACATAAATACACACACGCACACAGCTCTGAAGTGACAATGATACTGAAGAGTCTGCTTAGGAGACAAATACTTTCAACTGTTTGAATAAAAATTGAGTTTAAGTTACCTGTGATGAATGTTGAAAACAAAAACTTTAATTTCTATATGCAGGAAATCCTATTTTAATAATGGGCATGGTAAGAATTGACAACCAAAGTGCGAGTCATAATTCCCATGACACCTAGCAAAATCTGAAAAGCGGTTCCTTCATTTATTCCATAGGATATATTTAGATTCACTTAAAATAAGGTCTGTGTTTTGTGTAGGCTTACATCACCGTGCCAATTTTATAACTGTGTAGATATCCATAGGACAAGGTAACTCTGATCAATATTGGCTAAATATAAGCGAAGATAAAAAAAAAATTGTAGAGTGGATTTATGAAAATATGTTGACAAGCGTTACCTTATCCTAGTGAGATTTACACGGGTATCAAAACGTCGAGGCGGTCTAAGCCTGCACAAAACAGACCTTATTTGAAGTAGATCAAGACATTCTCTATGGAAGACATGAACGGTAAAATAACGAAGGAACCCCTTTCAAGTTCAGCCGCAAGTTATTACAGGAATTATAACGCGTCGACTATTTCTCTCTAAACCATATACCTTTGACTAATCCGGAAACTACCGCCTCGAAAACAAAACGTTTATTCCATTCCGTATTTTATCTAACGGGTGGCATCCATGAGTCTAAATATTCCTGTTACATTGCACAACCTTCAATGTTGTCATAATTACGGAAAATTCTGGCAAATTAGTTCGCAAAGAGCCAGGCGGCCCAAACTGTTGCATATACCCTGACTCTGCGTGCAATGAACGTAAGAGAAATGACACAATTTCACCTGATTAATATTGCCTGCTAACCTGGATTTCTTTTAGCTAAATATGCAGGTTTAAAAATATATACTTGTGTATTGATTTTAAGAAAGGCATTGATGTTTATGGTTAAGTACACATTGGAGCAATGACAGTCATTGATTGATTGTTTTTTATAAGATAAGTTTAATGCTAGCTAGCAACTTACCTTAGCTTACTGCATTCGCTAACAGGCAGGCTCCTTGTGGAGTGCAATGTAATCAATGCAAGATTGGATCCCCCGAACTGCCAATGTTAAAAATCTGTCGTTCTGCCCCTAAATGAGGCAGAACGTTCCTAGCCTGTCATTGAAAATAAAAATGTGTTCTTAACTGACTTGCCTAGTTAAATAAAGATTAAATACAGGTGTAAAAAAACAACAACAAAAAAAACGGCAAATCGGCGCCCAAAAATACCGATTTCCGATTGTTATGAAAACTTGAAATCGGCCCTAATTAATCAGCCGTTCCGATTAATCGGTCGACCTCTAGTTGAGATGTGTCTGTTACTTGAACTCAGTGAAGCATTTATTTGGGCTGCAATCTGAGGTGCAGTTAATTGCCGATTTCTGAGGCTGGTAACGCTAATGAACTTATCCTCTGCAGCAGAGGTAACTCTGGATCTTCCTTTCCTGTGGCAGTCCTCATGAGAACCAGTTTCATCATAGCGCTTGATGGTTTTTGCAACTGGACTTGAAGAAACTATACTATTTCCTGAAATGTTCTGCAATGACTGACCTTCATGTCTTGAAGTAATGATGGACTGTCATTTCTCTTTGCTTATTTGAGTTGTTCTTGCCATAATATGGACTTGGTCTTTTACCAAATAGGGCTATCTTCTGTATACCCACCCTACCTTGTCACAACACAACTGATTGGCTCAAATGCATTAAGAAGGAAAGAAATTCCACAAATTAACTTTTAACGAGGCACACCTGTTAATTGAAATGAATTCCAGGTGACTACCTCATGAAGCTGGTTGAGAGAATGCCAAGAGTGTGCAAAGCTGTCATCAAGGCAAAGGGTTCAGTTGACATAACACACACAGGAGCTTTTGAAGACTTGTCTCAGTGTGTGTTGGATGCCATGTCTTAGGAAACTTAATGGGTGTAAGTACTGGATCTGATAGAGCTTGGCCTGCAAACTCCACAAACATTATCCCAGGGCTTATGTTCCAGCTAATACAAACAGGGAACATTCAGTTAAGAGGGAACAGACAGGGGGACTTTTTCTGAACAAACGGAAGCTATTCTCCTAAAGAGATGATACCGGAGACTCTGCACGTCATACCACTACATCATCCTAATAGAAGGAAACATACAATATGTATCATATAACGTTGGGTACATTATAACATAATTGGGAAAACCCCACATCTGTTTACAGATTAATCCTAAAGTCTTAGTCCTGGGATCAACTGGGATATCAATCCCCAGTATTAGATTACTGTTAACAAACCACACAATGAGAATACTCTCACTGTGACGTCATCTCAGATATACCCCAGAATATGTGTGGCTGATCTGATCCAGGACCAGCTGATCCTATACCCCTAACACTAACATGATAGAAATATAATTACTATCCATAGAAATAGAATTACTAGTGGGTCACCCACAGTAATTATATTTCTAAGAAGATAGTAACCAATAGCAAAACTGACCTTAGATCAGGCCTTAGGGCTGAAATGTATCCTGTGGCACCATAACATGCCTTCTCTTGCCAGACGCCAGACAACAGATTTTCATTTAAAGAGGAATGTTGTGGCATCTACTGTTACATGCAGTGGTGGGATACAGTACAGATGAAGGGCCTAAATTTGATCACCCTGTTGAAGGAGAACTTTCCTGCAATGAAGGAAATGTTAAACTTGTAGTGTCTTTGAGGTTTAAAAATGCTTCTGAGGTTTGTAATTTCCACTTTTAAACTGTTACCTTATGCTAAATGTATCACCCCCTACAAAAATATCCATTAAATATAATCCACATGATAATTCACATTTCCTCTTGCTGCAGGATTATTTTCCCGCTGTAGTAAACCGGTTCAAATGAAGATCCTACATCTGTATGTGGCGGGGGGTTCAAATTTGACACGACACCAAATGTTTAGTGACCATTGGGAACCTCCAACACCTGGACAGCAGAAGTGCTGAGGCAATCCATGGCTCCAGGGTTATAATGTGACACCGATTCAGGTTGTAGCATGTTTGTTTGGGTGGATTAGTGTACGCTAAGGCTTCACTTTCACACTACGTATTTTAGATAGCTCTCCCATAGACAATGCATTGGCGGCCTGCAGAGCCATACAGTACATCATGCAGAAAATGGGAAAATGTCTAACCTGCATGTTGGCACCAAGTGGAATTAGACAGAGCTCAAGCTAAGCCCTAATCCAAATTGTCTCCAAGGTGGAAAGGGGATGGATTTGGGATTGGGTGTGTTTATCTAGGTCCCATCACAAATGGCACCCTATTCCCTTTTTATAGTGCACTACTTTTTACCAGGGCCCATTTGGGACAAACCCTATAGAAGTAGGATCTTCATTTGATCACCCTTTTGTTGCCGAGAATTTCCCTGCAAAGCAGGAAATGCAAACATGTAGTGTATTTGAGTTTTAAAGGGGCTTCTAAAGTTAGTAAATTCAGTCTTGCCCTAATGAAAAATGTATCAACTCCATTAATTATAATCCACATAATAATTCACATTTCCTGTTGGTGCAGGATAATTTTCCTGCTGTAGCAAACTGGCTCAAATTAAGATCCTATATCTGTATAGCTCTGGAGGCAGGTCCCCTCAGCCACCTCTGAATGGACAGAGTCACCGTGTCTGTTCCACCAATCCCAGTCCCCGCCACTGACACATGACATTCCATTCAGAGCACCTAGGCAACAGCATGCCCAGGGGAAAAATGTGGAAAATATGGAAACCTTTCTTTAGCTAAAAAAACAACAACAGAAGAGCTAGAATTAGCACAGACTCCAGTCATTTGTCCTCGCCAGTTAGGAGGAAAATAAGAAAATGTCCGTGTTGCTCTGTGTTTCTTCAAGGTAAATGGGGCATGTAACAGAGGGATATAACAGCCTTGTTGAGTGAACACTTCCACTCCCAGTCCAGTCATGAAAGCATGATTACCATAGGCCTGCTAGCACTCTAATCTTCAAAAAGAACCAGAAAAAGACCTGGGAAAAGAGCCCACAGACAACAATGACATGTTATGTAATAATCAGACTGAGATAGCCTGAAGACAAATGTCCATTTATGACAAAGATAATAAATACATTATTATATTCTAGCTTGTTACTAAATAAAGGAGGTGCCATTGAAATAGGGGTGTAATTACAATGTACTTTCAGTTTATTTACCTTCATCATGTAATTACCCACTTATCCCGAGCGGTAAAGTGCGCTGTGACTTAATCCAACATCTTAACGTTGACTTTGATGTGATGGGGATTATGGAATGAAATGGGCAGGTACAATGGGAATTCCATGTGGAAGATGATCCCTCAAATCTGCTGTATTCACACGACCCTCCTTAAGATTAAGGGGTGGAAACCTACGCTATTGTACTAGCTTTCCGTCCATCTCAATGAGAGGTTTAAAGCATTCTCTCTGACCCACTGACAGATAGGTCAGCTGGATGTAACTACAGTACAACGCTCTTCAGAATGCGTATAATGTATCTGCCATTGTTTCATCTAGAGACCTGTGTGTAACAGTGAAACAACGGGACCCCAGCCCAGGCACAAACAACACACACACACACACACACACACACACACACACACACACACACACA
>NC_074671.1:59051428-59059008 GCF_029448725.1 Salvelinus fontinalis
GGTCCTTTGGTGGTGGGATCTTCTGTCATATTCGTCATAAGGATTGGACCAAGGTGCAGCGTGGTAAGCGTTCATTTTCTTTATTCAATGTGAACACCGAACAAAAACAACATAAGCACAAACGAAACGTGAAGCTACTGTTGTGCACTCAGGCAACTATCTGTAGACAAGATCCCACAAAACACAAAGGGGAAATGGCTGTCTAAATATGATCCCCAATCAGAGACAATGATACACAGCTGTCTCTGATTGGGAAGCATACCAGGCCAACACAAACCATTAATCACCTAGATGACCCACCCTAGTCACTATCACGCCCCAACCAACATAGAGAATAAACAGCTCTCTATGGTCAGGGCGTGACAGACGTACAATTGGCCCAGGTCAAAAGTACTGCACTATATACAGTAGTGTGTAGGGTGCCATTTCAGACTAAACCCATGTTTGCCTAGTTAAATAAAAGTTAAATAAAAATAATTACAAAAATGTGTTGTTTATACTGCAACAGCCAGATAAAACTAAGACTGTTGGAGCCATCTGAACAGGGGTGTGGGGGAATTCTGTCCCCACACCCAGTTATAACGACTTACAGGGTGCTTTACTGTGAGGTCATGACAGAAAAACAGAAATTGTCCGATTTTTCAGGGATGAAAAATGGGACACACTGAGTGTGTGTATGTTTTCCTTTATATGTGGTGTGTGTGTTTGTGTGTGTGTGTACATGGTTGTGTGTGCGTTTGCATGCGTGCCTGTGTTGTGTGTGTGTGTTTTCCTTTATGTGGTGTGTATGTGTGTGTACTGTGTGTGAGCATAGGCCTACATCATGTGTGTGTTTGACCTACTCTGCTGGCTTCCTCGTGCTGATTGGTTCAAGGTTGGTAAGGAAGTGCTTAAATAAAGACTTCCTCTAATTTAATTTATTATATTCCTATATTATTTGAACTGCAGTTCTCTACTCTGGCTTCCCTATCATGGCATATCAGCTGCACTTTCTAGGAGTCAGAAATGACCTGGTATGTACTAAGAAACAACATGGTCAAATTATAATTGCACAGTAATAACACAAGCCCTACTTGTTTGTTTCTTTGGGATTCATCCCCAGTGTATGGTTGATTGAATTCCACCCATGGTTGTTTTGCAGGTCGGAGGAGGGGGTTGCAGTTGCATCAGAGTGACCTCATCACGTTGCTGGGGTGGATAATACCTCTCTGGGGGGAGAAGTTAAGGATAGAATGTTATGTTGGGAACCAAACCTTCTCCTATACATAGGCTGAAGGACCATCGCTGCTCCTGCTAAGCAGGAAAAAACACACTTTTCATGTTTACAGCTCATTGGTCATGCCTGACCAGTAACAGAATCAAAACGTTACATTCTATACAGTCACACATATGCTCTCTCTCTCTCTCTCTCTCTCTCTCTCTCTCGCTTTCTCGCTTTCTCTGTCCCTCTCTCTTTCTCTTTCTCTTTCTCTCTCTCTCTCTCTCTCTCTCTCTCTCTCTCTCTCTCTCTCTCTCTCGCTCTCTCGCTTTCTCGCTTTCTCTCTCCCTCTCTCTCTCTCTTTCTCTTGCTCTCTCTCTCTCTCTCTCTCTCTCTCTCTCTCTCTCTCTTTCTCTCACACACACACACACACACTGCTATTCCTTGTGCTCTGCTCACCAAGGAATAACAGTGTTTGGAATGAGGCCTATAAAACACATCTGTCCAATCCCCGGAGTAAGATCAGGTTCATAATGAGGCAGTATATCTGTCGGTCTTTCAGTCTCTCTGGGGGACTGGTTCAATGCCAGAACACCACTCATACAGAGAAGAACCAACTTTTCTATCATGTTTATTTGCTTTAATGTGATAATCACTGATAATGAAACTGTACGTTGACTACAGTAGCTGAGAACAAGCATCTGGGCTAGTTGAAGAACAATATGGAGCAGCTGGCAGAGTGTACCATGTGTAACCCACACACACACCTTCTCATGTTTATCCACACACACACACACACACACACACACACACACACACACACACACACACACACACACACACACACACACACACACACACACACACACACACACACACACAGAGAGAGACCCAGAGAGACCCAGAGAGACATCTACTCATGTTCAGCCACACACCTCTCATGTTTATCTGACACCCTGTTGTGCTGGGAGCATGTCACACATAAGCGCACGCACGCACACATCTGACACTCTGCTAAGGTGATTTACATTTTTAAAATCTGTTCCTAAGTATTCCCACTCATAATAGATGTGATCGCATACAAATTTAAGCAAGGTTTGAAAAGACTATGTTTTAGTCAAATGTGATATATGTTTGGGTCAATTTGCAGTCCATAAATTATTTGTAATTATGTTCCGGCTCCCTGACCATCCGCTCAAGAAAAATTGTCCCGCAGCTGAATGTAGTTGATGATCCCTGCCCTAGAGGCCAGAGTGTGTTTGGTCTGTCAGCAGGCTGTCCAGGGCTGATGACATGCTTGAGGCCACCCAAAGACCTTGGCACCTTGGGAAAGAACATGATGAGTTCATATCTCTGTGGTTTTTTAGGTGTGTTTGTGAGTGTGTGTAAAATTAGTACGGCTTGCGTCATGGACAAATCTTACCATGGCCTAATTCTGAATTTCCAATTAGTTCCACAGTTTCTCTTGAAAATGTGTCCAAGTAAATTTGGGCACTGTTCAATTGTATTGTCCATCTTTTGCAGCCATAAACAAGTGAAATGGCCACAGAAACAGACTATCCTTCCAGGCTGTTAGTTTAACATCTTCCTAATGCACCCTTAAAGCTACGATATGTACGTTTTGGGGCAACCCAACCATAATTCACATAGAAATGTTAGTTATAGATCTGTCATTCTCATTGAAAGTAAATCTAAGAAGCGGTAGGTCTGTTCTATGTGCGCTACTTTCAATGCTTCCCATTCTTAAGTTTTGTTATTTGCGTCTTTTAATTTTGGTTTTGTACAATAGCTTGAAAAATATTTTGGGTTATGGAAAATATGGAAAATATATTAGGTGAACTATCAGAACTTTAGCAAACAGGAAATGGCAGAGCATCTCTAAGGCCCATTTAGGTGATGAGTTCTGTGTTGTGTTGGGGTTAGGAACCTCTCTGTCAGTGGGAATCATCCCTCCCCCAGGGGGCCCCTATCTGATAATTGTATTGGTCAGGGGTCAGGCCAAAGGAATTTGTCATGGATGTATTACACAATGGCCGCTACAGGACTGTGTGTGAGGTGGAATACTCCGGAATACACAGCGAAACTGTGGCCACCTGCTCCAAACCTGTAGTGTTGGACTAGAAGTCTTGTACAGGGATGAGAGAGATACAGATCATTTTTAAAGGACGACAAAGAAGCTTTTGTTTTGTCTCCCCCCCCCATCTCCTTCCCCCCTGCCTCTCCCTCCCCCCTCTGTCTCTCTCTGTCTCTCGTACTCTCTCGCGTGTTCTCACTCAGATGTTTTGACAGATGTGCAAGGTGGAGAGGGAGGATGAGGCTGTGCTTTCTCTACAAATCCCCTTTTATTCAATATACACACACCGCTGTTCTGGAGTAAAGCTAGAGGATATGCCTTTGTTGTTATTGAAAGCCCACCACAGGAGATTGGTGGCACCTTAATTGGGGAGGACGGGCTCGTGGTAATGACTGGAGCGGAATAAGTGGAATGGTATCAAATACATCAAACACATGGTTTCTATGGTTTCCAGGTGTTTGATGTCATTCCATTTGCTCTGTTCCGGTCATTATTATGATCCGTTCTCCCCTCAGCAGCCTCCACTGAATCCACCTCTCCATTTGATTTGTCACAGACATTTGTTTTGTTTGTTTCCAATTTTATCTTCAGTCCTGAAGTTATTCCTGACACTCCGAAATAAACTAACATTTTAGTTTTTAACAACTTTAGAAGTTAGTTCCAGATCAAGAACTGAAAGACAAGGCATTCTTCTCTGAGGACAGACCCTCAACTCCATACCCAAAACAGTTCTTTAACTGTGCTAAGTTTACCTTTCTGAGTTAGTGTAAACACTGAAAACCATTCAGCCAAACCCTTATAGAGGTACAAGTACCTTCAGCCCTAGTGCACTATGACCCTAAGGTCAAACCTAGCTGTCTTTAGGATCATATCTGCACCCTGGGGTTAGCTACGGCTATTAGGTAGCCGTGGCAACCTGAGACGTGACCTGGGTGTGTGGGAAGGTCATAGGTGAAGTCAAGGGTCAAGTGTTACAAGTGGACATTTGAGGACAGCGGAGATGGGGATGGGGACATGGGGATATCCTGTGGTGGCTCGGGGCTGTGTGATCATCCCAAGGGGAGAAGAGAGAGAAAAGAAAGAGCATGAAAGAGAGAGAGAATAGAAGAGATGGGTGAAGGAGGACAGGAATAGGGTGCACTGAGGAAGAAGGGAAAGGTGTAGCCAATAAAGAAAGTGAAGGAGAGACAGGAGGTCATGTGAAGAGGGATGAGATAGAGAAAGAGAGACAGGAAGAGAGAGGAGAACATGTGAAGAGGGATGAGGAGATAGAGAAGCAGATAAAAGGAGGGAGGATTCAGTGATAAAGAGATACAGGAGAGAGTGTGTAAGGGTGAGGTAGAGAGAGATACAGGGGAGAGAGATTGTGTAAAGGTGAGGTAGAGAGAGATAAAGGAGAGAGAGATTGTGTAAGGGTGAGGTAGAGAGAGATAAAGGAGAGAGAGATTGTGTAAGGGTGAGGTAGAGAGAGATAAAGGAGAGAGAGTTTGTGTAAGGGTGAGGTAGAGAGAGATAAAGGAGAGAGAGATTGTGTAAGGGTGAGGTAGAGAGAGAGATACAGGGAGTGAGGACAGGGGGGACAGAGTTCCTTGGCTGTCTTTTTTTGTCATTAGTCCACTGTTGATACAGTCCCAACAAGTTTTCCAGTCAGCAGTCAAGCTTTCAAGATGTTGGACTCAATATATGTATCTTTAAAGTTTGGTTGATGACATGCAAAACATTTTTGGACTGTATTAACAGTGGACTAATGACAAAAAATACCAACATTTCGTTTTGATTATTCTTTCAACGCTCACACAACACACTGACTCACTGAGGGTGACAATGATGTACAGAAAATGAATCTCTCTCTCTCCCTCTCTCTCTCTCTCTCTCTCCCCCCTATCCACATCATCCAAACAGAAAACAGGTACAATATCATAACTGTGACATACTCTGGGCAGCTTTCAAATAGTAGTGACCTCATTATGGCTGTCTTCACCAGCTAGAATCAAGAGGCCAATGTTGCAGTCAGAGCTGGTATCCCCATTCAGACCCATGTAATGACTGCCCTCTGCTGGTGAATGGGGGTAAAAAATGTTTGGTAATAACAGATAGAACACATGGGTAATAAACCGGCTGTATGGCCTTCTTAATACCAAACACTAGAATGGAGCCATTTATAGCCCTTTGTACCATGTATAGTGAGATAGCTTGCCTGAGACCTAAAATACATCAGTCAGCCCCTGACTGGAAGGTAACTTCTGTTGTTTATTTTACCCTGGAGTGTTGAAAGATTTGGAACTCGTTGGTCACATCACAGTTGAGTTTATTGTGTCATTATTCCCTTTGAGGAAATGTGTCTTGTGTCTTATCAAGCAGCTTTGGACAAACAACAACAGCACAGGGTATGTATTACCTAATACAACAGACAACAGAGGGCATTATATACATGGACAGACACCAGGGGCATTAGTATATGGAGGGACATTAAAGAACACATACATACAGGATCTGACTCTGCAGCCTGATAGTGCCAGTACATATTCAATGTCAAGCAAGGAATGTTAGGCTACAATATGTTACAAAGGGACGATCTTATACGTAATTCAAAGCAGGGTTGGAGTTAAATCCATTTCAATTCCAGTCAGTTCAGAAAGTGTACCAACCTCCAATTTCGATTTTAAAAATGTTCTCATTGAAAAACGTTGGAATTGGAGTTTTAGAGTACTTCCTGAATTGAGTGGAATTGAAATGGGATTGACCACAACCCTGATTCAAAGTAATTACATTTACATTTAAGTCATTTTGCGGGGACAACCTGCCAGATCAATCATAACAGTCCATTCCCTTCTGAGGTCTGGGATGTGGACCTGCTGAATCGAGATGACGACCCCCTCTCTGGTCCCCGTGACTTCCTGACCAGTGCACCCAGGTTCCCCCTGAACTTCTCCCCCACGAAGGCATACAGCACTGGGTTAACAAAGCTGTGGACCAGGGCCAGGCTGTGGGTGACCAGGCAGGAGGGCCAAGTCCACCCTGTTCCTCCCAGCACAGTCGAAGTGCACCAGATTGGCCCTCATCAGGGTGTCGGCCATCACCGTCATGTGGAACGGCGTCCAGCACAGGAGGAAGGCGATCACCACGGCAATGATGACCCGCATGGCCCTGTGCTTCTGGAAGCCGCGCGTCTGCAGCAACCGGGCCACGGTGATGCTATAGCACGCCACCATGATGACTAGTGGGAGCAGGAACCCTAGGATGTGGCGTAGGCCGCGAGTAGCGAGCCGCCAGTGGGTGGCGCTGCCGGGGTCGAAGCGCTCAGCACACCTCGTCGGACCACCGCCATGGGCGTCGTTGAAGGCGTCGTTGAAGAGGGCAGGGAGAGAGAGGGTGCCCCCCAGAGCCCAGATGAAGGTGCAGGCGTACCATCTGCAGGCCCTTCGGCGGCCCTTACGGGACTTGGCGGGGCGAACGATCACCAGGTAGCGGTCGACACTGATACACACCAGGAACAGGATGCTGGTGTAGAAGCTAACCTCCATAACCAGGCTGAGGAACTTACACAGGAAGTCACCAAAGATCCAGCCGTGGAGCGTGGCAGCAGCCCAGAAGGGCAGGGTCAGAGCCAGCAGCCCGTCGGCTACAGTCAGGTGAAACAGGAAGACGTCGGATGGGGTCAGGGACTGTTGACTGAAGCCAATCACGAGCCCCACAAGTAGGTTACCAGGAACAGCCAATAGGAAGATGGCCGTGTGAAGGACACACAGGAATATGACGGCACTGGGACACAGGGGTTGAGTTGCACAAGTGAAGGTGTTAGAGTTCAGGTCAAAGGAGGTGATGTTGAAGTAATAGGAGTCGTTGTATGAATCGAATTCATAATCCTCCAGGAAGAATTGTTTTAGTTCTGTTGGAGATGGAGAAAACAGTAGTCAGAGGGGATCTTTTTATGATATGATCACTTAGTCTTATACTGTTATTCTATCTGAAGCTTCATATACAGTCAACAGATATTCTGTACATTTCTTTCTATAGATCTATCCATCCTATCCTCCACCCACCCAAACCCATCCATCTACCCACCCAAACCCATCCATCCATCCACCCACACAAACCCATCCATCCACCCACCCATCCAAACCCATCCATCCACCCACCCAAACCCATCCATCCCATCCTCCACCCACCCACCCACCCAAACCCATCCATCCACCCACCCAAACCCATCCATCCATCCATCCACCCACCCAAACCCGTCCATCCACCCACCCAAACCCATCCATCCACCCACCCAAACCCATCCATCCATCGACCCACCCAACCCCA